>NW_011889050.1:273062-288106 GCF_000151845.1 Pteropus vampyrus
TTAAGCCTTGTTTTTCATTTGCCTATTCTGCCTCTTCTCATTGTAAATTCCTTAAAAAGTGCCCCTCTAACAACTGTCCAGTACCTAGAATGGGATCTGCCTTAAAGTCATTTAATATCGATGGAATTTTAGAGTTACGCATGCTTGAAGAACCCACTGGAGGGCAAAAGTACAAATATGCCAAACAAAAATTGTGGGTGGTGGTTGGCACTGTAAAAGGAATCATACTACACAGACTACACTGAAAAGCATATTCAACAAAATTTCCCGTTACACAATAACTTTTATGAATCTGATTTAGTTTAGGGCCCCCAGTGAAATCACCTTTACTGTGATATAGTAGAGTAGAAAATCCTGTGGATTATGTGGCAGGTAGTAGAGATAACTGGAGGGATGATGTAATCAAAAAAACTCAATTTTTTTTTTTTCTGCAACGCTAGGTCATAAGGTTCCTATTTTGACTATAAAAGCTAATAGTGTTTGCTTATCTTTTGTCTCAGTATTCTTGTGTCCTTTTGCCCTCTGAGAGTTGAAACCTGGTCCAGTTGGCTTCAAAGTTAGCCTGACACTTCAAAGGGAAATCTTCTCCAAGCAATCTTTGGCCAAGTTGCCACCCACACTGTGCAATCCTGCATTCTCTTTGCTTTAGAGCTGTGAGCCATCAAACTTTCCGAGCCAGGACATCCCATAAGGCTCAGCTTCATAGTCCCTTTACATGTAGCCCTCCTGAGGTCTCTGCCTTCTCTGCTCCTCTAGATCAATATCCCCAATAGCAATTTCTATTTTATCCCATTAATTCTATTATAATAATAGTGATAAAATTACAGCTTCCATTAATCAAGCACTAAGTAGGTACTTTGTCTGTACTATCTCACTAAATTTTAAAAATAATACTATAAGGTAAGTATTATAATCCTTATTTTTCAGATGAGAATACTAAGGTATGAAGAGGTTAGTAACTACTTCCAGTTACTCAAATAGAAAGTTGCCAATTACGAGTGTGAACTCGTTCTGTTTGACTCTAGTATCTCTCTAGAAAATGTTGATATGGCAATAGTCCAGGTGCTATTGACCTCTTGAATCATTAACGGGTGGGTTACTGTTGGTACAGAATGTCCTATTACTCTAGACCAAATAACCTGACAATCGGCGTGCATGAAGAGAGATCTCAAAGAAATAAGAGATCCTGAGGTGGCTGCTGGACACTTGTGTTTGGTCGAGGTGCAATGCGAAGCATGGTTTACTGAATTCTAATTCTTTAAAGTTATGATCAACAGTTCTTCCTATACTGAATTTACTGGACTATCCTATTTGGGCCACTCTGTAAGCACATACGCTGTGCTTTACAGTGATCGTGTGCATCATTCTGTTCCCTCTTCCAGGGAAGGTTGCCTTCTCCATCCCCAGAACCCACTGAAGCCACAAGCATCAGACTATTCATCCACTTCTCAATTATTTACTCAACAAGTATACTCTGACTTACTATATGAAATTCATGTGAGGGTTGCATTTTGACTCTTACAAATGAACTTACTGTCTAGTAGGGAGCATGAAGTGAATTAAAACTGCCTTTTAAATAGGATAAAATGTAAATAAAATTTCAAAATATAGGTAATGATTGAATCAAGAGTATGAAGAAATTTTCTGGTCAGGGAAGGGGTCAAGATACTTTCATGAATAGAGCACAAAGCATGAAAAGTCATGAAAAAACATGCAGTTGCTTGAGAAAGGCATGTGGTTCAGGGAGGAAGGATATAGAAGGGGGAAGAGTCTGTGTAGGGAAATTGAAGATGGGAGCTGGAGAGGGAGGCCACAAGCAGATGGTAAATGGGAGGCTGGACTGCATTCCCCAGACTAGAGTTTCCCAGAGTGGGGTATATATCAATACAAAAGATGATTTTAGATAATTCCGGTAGAAACACTTTTAATATTAATAGTTATGCATTTAGTCTAATGTGTGTTAGGAAAATATACACAAACTTAAGACCTATGGATATTATCGTTTAGGATAAAGTCAAGTTGTTGTTTTTAAAGAGTAATGGAGAAAAATAGTACAGGAATCGAGTATAAAAAACAGATATTACTCTATGTATTTCAAATGAGAAAATTGAGTAAAGGGGATTTGTTACCAAGGTGTTGGGAGAGCTAGAAGAACAAAAGGAAGAAGTGGATTTGAAGCTGCAAATGTCCCTGGGTTGGAACCCAGAGGTCTACGCTTGCTTCTACAGTGTTGGAAATTGCTGGTGCCTTCAATTATGGATAAAATAAAGTGGCGCCACCTTGACCAGGGCTTGAACTATTGAAAAGTTGCCACCTTTCAGGCTACTGGAATTTAGAACCACTGCACTCCTGCTGCCACAACAGCAACCACTAGAACTTCCAGGAACTGCTGCAGAAGCAGGATTATCTCTTACCTTTGGCTTACAATTTTATGCTGGTTGGTGATTGACGTAACAGAAAGGCAATAGCTGAAAGAGTCTGTAAAGTGTAGTTTGTAAATTCCAAGCCTCTGAAGTGAGGTAAGGCCTGGGAGACAGAGAAAAAACTGACATGAGGACATACGAAAATATGACAAAAATAAAACAGTGAAGCTGATATGCTAGTGACAGAATTTTGGATATTGCTATGCTAAGTGATGGACAGTTAGCAAAAGTTCTTAAGCATGATCACATTTGTGATTTCGGATGAGTACTCTCAAGGCAGCAGGAAAGATGGGCTGTAAGATAATCTGGAAGTGGAGAAATGGTAGTTATAGAAAAATATATAGACCGATTTCATTTGGAATTTAAAAATCCAATAACCATGATTACGTATATACATACACCCACATATATGTAGAGAAAGTGTGAAAGAGCACATCCTAGATAATTACCAATGATTACCTATGAAGAGAGTGGTGGGAAGAGAAAGAGTAGTGGAAAGGTACTTTTTACTTGCTTATATTTGATTTTTTTTCCCACAAAATATTTCTTGTATAATTAATTGATTAAGTTAATTAATTACTTTTTTTTTAATAATAAGGAAGTCATTATCATATGAGATGTATTCAGCCTAACCTCTCCCTCTGCTAGAGAAGAATGGGTCTTGGCTCCTGCCTACAGAGAGATGAGAACAGTTACTGTCCAGTCTCCTTCCGGATCTGGATGATGATCAGTTGTCTCACTAGGACTCACAACCGCCCTGCTGAAAAACCAACACATTCCTTTTGTATGTCCTTGGCTGTTACACAGAGCTACATATCATTAATACTGAATCATATGAATTATCCTATTTACACAACACATTAAAACCCATTTTAGAGATGAACACTCTGAGGCTCATCTTCTTTACAGAAAAGCAAAGAAGCTTACTCAAGCTCTCCCGGGTGAGAAACAGAGAGCCAAAATTCAAACCCATGCAGCCATCCCTATCAGCGACATTGATGAGTCTGGACCTATCCCTACCCATAATGACATCAATGTAAGTCAGATTATATCAGATTTCTCAAGTGCATAATGATCCATGGGGATCTACACTAACCAAACTTATAGGAAATTTATACAAAAACTGGGGCAGATGAATCCATTAATGTCAAAAACACTCTGATTGCCTCCTTATTAATAGTGGCCTTAGAAGTGACCCTACTTTGAAGGAACCATTGTATATCCTGTGTCAGGATATTTCCCACAAATATACAAACTTTCCAAACATTTGGGACTGCCTCTCAATAAGTGGTACCTTACCAAATGCTCTGCAGAGTTTTTGAGCCTGCTAAGATCTTAAAGAGTGGTAGGTTCCAAAATGTAACCCTGAGTTATTCTGAGGCACTGTCAACAGGCCGAGGGATACCCAAGTCTCTACTGGTCTGAGGCTAAAGGGAAAATGGGGAGGTGGGCTCCCTGGATTATTATCTTTTCCCTTGCGCTTCAAGTTCTAGTTGAATTATTATTTCTTTTTTTTTAGATTGTGGAAATCTAATGAAGAAGCAAAGTTCTCACAAAATACAAAAAGCAACACTTTACTGCTTACTTTCGGTTTTTCGATCTATAATTGGGAAGATTTCAACCTTTAGAAAATAATAATTATAATACTAAGTCGGAGGTACAATGGTAAAATCAGACAGAAGTTTCAGGTTTGTAATGACATTTCTACTTCTGTTTTCTTTTGTTTATTACTTGTAAGTTTCTTAAGGGCAGGGACTGCATTTTTATGTGTATCTTTGGAGCTTAATGAACTTGCCGAGAGTAGAAGGCACTCACACAAGACATATTTGCTGAATGGCTGAGTGGACAGATAAGAACAAAACAAATGCCACAAATTTTGCCTGCAAGTGACATCTCTTCTAGCATTTGTGTCTTGGCAGGATCCTTGATTATACAAAGAAACAAATGCCTTGCACACAGTGAAGCTGAGGGATTGATTAGAGATCTATGAGAAAGGACCGATAGTCTATTTAGTAATATCTTTATATAAGCATTTTGTAGAAACTCTAAAGCCACTGCCCTTGGAAAAAGCCTGAGGAAGTTCAGGATTCCCTGATGCAAGCAAAATGCACATTGTCCGTTGAAAGTAAGACTAAGACTGATCACTTCATCTGCTGGTAGGTATGTGTGTGAGTGGTGGACATTTTTAACTCTGTGTCCAGCTCTGGCCCAAGTTCTTTCTTTCACCAAAGCTATTGGTAATTTGGTTACATTTCAACTAATTATTTTTGGACTAAACTATTCCCTTATAACTCAGGGCTGTCTTTGCTAAAAATAGCTCTAATGGGAGTTGTTTTCCTAGGATAGGGCAAAGTTTTCCAAAGAAACCTTAGTATCTTGAGAAAGGGCAAGGTTAGCCATGATAAGTGGGATTCAAATCTTTATTTAAAAAAATGTGTGGGCCCAAATGGTCCTAGTTAAGTGTCTTAAACCATTTACTTGACTCCTCTTCCAAATAGGCCCAAGCGAAAAACTCTTGACCCTGGTTTTGGTTGATATTTTTCATTGGAGAAACTGATTCAAAGAAACTCCAAATTCCCAAATGCTAGAATAAAATGTCAGACCTTATCTTGCACAGTGCAGCTAACCAAAACTTACTCATTCCCAACCACCTGTTGGGTTGACACAATACGTACTACAACTCTCATTTCACCAGAGAGAAAACAGACTCAGAGAGGGAAAGCATCTTTTTGGAAACACAGAAGAAACAACAGAGAACACAGGCCTAAGAGTAATCTTATATCTCCATTACGCCAGAAATGCTTCCCTTCACGTTTTCATTCTAAATGCAAAACAAGCTTTGTATAGTATTTTAATGAAGTACACATACTCGGAATTTGGAAATTTTTCTTTTAGTTAATCATGAGAAAGTCTGGCTACTAGATCAGAAAACCACAGAAATCAGTGCCTGAAACACTGTAGGTATGAAATAACTATTGAATAAATGAATGAATGAATGAATGAATGAATGAATAAAAAATGAGGTTTAAATATTGTTTTAGAAGCCCCCATGCTGCAGCAATAGTGTCCCCTGGCTTTTCTTATTAGCTCACTTCAGGCCCAGACTGAGATAAGGCAGGAGCTACCTGGGGAGGAGCAGGCTTCTTTGCTCTCAAGGCCCAGGTCCATCCCAGTCCCCATCACTTCCCAGCCCCTGAAGCTCACTTGGCTGGTGCTCTCCAGGCTGAGGGCCAGTCCCCTGACCACTCTCCAGGACTGAGCCTCTAAGATTGTTTTCTGCTTCCACACACAAGCGGCACATACCTCCCTGATATGTTTTCAGTTGTATGCCACCTCTTTCTCCTGCCCTCAGGAATACACATTGGGACCAAGTGATGGGTGTTATATAATCATAGAAAGAATCATAGAAGGAATCCACATTATAAGAGAAAAGAAAAAAAGAACAAGGAAATTATCAATGAACTTCTGTACTTCATTTGTAAAGCGTGATCCATGACACTTCTGGTGAAGGCTCTGCTCATAAGGTTGAATGCAGTTGCTGGAAGCCTCTGTGAGCATCCAAGGATCTCTCCATGGGTGCTCCTCTCCTACCTTCTCCATCACATTTGAAAAGCATCCAGTTGCCCTGCAAATTGACTACCATCCTTTCCATTCAAATCTCCATCAGAGATCACTATACTCTGGTTTAAGAAGACCGCTTTGGCACAAGACCTATGAGGAAGAAGCCATTGTCTGCATGATTGAGTCCAAGCACAAGCAGAGGAAAAAGGCCTGTTGCCCTAAAATTGGCTGCAGCCACACGAATGTGAGAATATCTGATCTCATCCAGGACGAAGCACTTAGAAGGGAGATCGAAGGCCGCAAGAAGAAACATCGTCCATTCGAGTAGACAAAGCCATCCGCCTGCGGGGAAGTGCTCAGCCTACATCCTGTACTTTGTACATTGTACATTGTACTTTGAACCATTCACAAACTCAAATAGCCACATTTACAGTTTATTGCTGCCAATAATCTTCAATGACTCTTAGAGAGGGTCCCTTTTGTCACTCCAACCTTTGCTCTCAATATCTTCAATGCGTATGAGAAATGGGCATTGCCATCAATTGAAAAGCGTGCAGAATTTGTAGTCAGATATCATAGATTCCTGGCCACACAATCTCATCAGCCTCTCTGATCATAATTTTCTGATTTGTAGAATAAGAAGCAATTTATTTATTCACTTAACAAATAGATATTTATTTATTTTGTGCATTTACCTTGTTAATATTAACAGGACTTTGCTCATCCCTTGTTAATATTAACAAGTCGTGGCTGTTGTCCTTGAGGAGTTTGCGAAGTTTTGATTCTCTCAGAAGTCAATGTGGGCTGTTCTTCGAATTTGTTGAGAGGATTAATGAAGATCAATCATGTAGATATCTTCCTAAAGAACAAAAGCTAAGAACCCTGGGGGCTAGAGTCACCTCCTTACTCCCTGGGTTGCAGTGTAGAAGTAGAAGGTGTAGAAACAGGAAGATTGGAGAGTGGGCAACTCACTTAACCTTCCCAAAGCCTGTTATTTCAGTGGTAAAATGTGGAAGTAAATGTACTATAGAGATCAAATGGTCCAGATTTTGTTTTTATAGATGATGACAAGAGAATGAAGAAGTTAACAGATTGGCCCAGAGTTCCATTGCTCTTGTGTTGGAGCTCATATTAGAACCCTAGACTTGACGCACTAGTAACTGGAATGTTTCCCTATGCTGCTTATTGTTGCAGCAGATACTTTGAGTTGTTTCCTAACATCTTTCTTGTTAACAAAACTTTTCTCGTTTAGACTCTGTTGCATTTTCTTTTACTGCACCTGTATGCATTTCTGATAATCAAAGATACTTTCTGTATCTATGTCTCTGTCTACATCAATCCAGAGAGATGTCGTTTTTATAATATTGTCATCTCATCAAGTGCATATCCTCTTATATTCTTTAACAGGGTTTAAAAATTTCCCCACAGAGGTATCATTTGTTTTTTAAAGTTAATTCCTAGATGCATTATAGTTTTTGGTGATATTGTGAATGCTATCGTATTTTCTATTTTATTTCCTCATTGGTTATTCCTGCTATAGAAAACTGCTATTTTTTTTTTGATTGACAGAAATCTGGCAACTTGCTGAACTATTTTATACTAGGACATTAATTTTTTACAGCTTCATTTAGCTCTAGTTGACATATAATAAACTTATACACTGCATGTCATGAAATATCTTTTTCTATCCCTTTACTTTCAGTCTGTGTGTGTCTTTTGACCTGAAGTGAGTCTCTTGTAAGCAGCATATGTAAGGGGCTTGTTTTCTTATCCATCCAACCACCCTATCTTTTGATTGGAGCATTTAATTCTTTTTCATTTGAAATACTCGTTGCTAGACATGTAGTTATTGCCATTTTATTTTTTATATTTTTGATACATATTTTTTCTTCTTTTTAAAGAAGTCTCTCCAACATTTCTTGTAATACTGGTGACAAACTCCGTTAGCTTTTTCTTGTCTGGGAAGCTCTTTATCTGTCCTTTGATTCTAAATAACTGGGTAGAGTAATCTTGATTGTAAGTCCTTGGTTTTCATCACTTTGAATATTTTGTGCCAAGCTCTTCCAGTCTTCAAAGTTTCTTTTGAGAAAATAGCTGAGAATCTTATGGGAGCTTCCTTGTAAGTAACTAATTGCTTTTCTGTTGCTAATTTTACGATTCTCTCTTTGTATTTAATCTTTGGCATTTTAATCATGATGTGTCTTTCTTGGTGTGGGCCTCTTGTTTGGAATTCTCTGAACTTCCTGGGGTTGTATGTCTATTTCCTTCACCGGGTTAGGGAAGTTTTCCATCATTATTTCTTCAAATAGGTTTTCAATTTCTTGTTCTCTCTCTTCTCCTTCTGGTACCCCTATGATGCAAATGTTATCATGCTTGATGTTGGCCCAGATGCCCCTTAAACTATCTTCATTTTTTGTGATTCTTTTTTCATGTTGCTGTTCTGAATGGGTGTCCTCTGCTATCCCATCCTCTAAATTGCTAATTTGATCCTCCGCTTCATCCACTATGTTGAGTCCTCTAGGGTACTCTACATCTCAGATATTGTATTCTTCATTTCTGACTGGTTTCCTTTTATGTTTTGCACCTCCATTTGTATTCTTTTCTAACTCCTTGTTAAAGTTCTCATTGAGTTCATCTACTCCTCCCTTAAGTTCTTTGAGCATTTTTATAACCAGTGTTTTGAAGTCTGCATCTGGTAGATTGCTTGTCTCCATTTTGTTTAGTGTTATTTTTTTATTTTTAGTTTTATTTTTTAGTTTTATTTTTGTTCTGTTCTTTCATTTGGGACATATTCCTTTGTTTTCCCACTTTGGCTGTCTCTCTTTGTTTGTTTCTATGGGTTAGGTAGGGCAAGGACTGGAGAAGCAGCTTTCTCCCAGATAGAAGTGCTGGCAGTATCCATTGTTCCTTTGTTGAACCCTCCCACTCCCAGCATGTTTTCATAGGCAGCCACCATATCTGAGTCTTCGTCAACCTGGCTAACACTGGTCACCCTGCGACTCTCCCTCTCCCAACTTGCAGGCCCAATCAAGCTGCCTCGTGGTTTATTTCATACAAATGACCTGTCTTGGCTCTTGCTGTGAACTTTTCTAAAATCTCTCAAATGTTCACAAAACCCAAGGAAGCAGTATCTGACCTCAGCATGCCTCATACCTCTTGCTGAGCATCCCCAAGCCCGGCACTAGTGGCAGCACCTCAGTTCCTGACTTGGCCTCTCATGACAGCTGTAAGCCAAACACAGGTGGAAGCCATCTGTGGATTGCTTAATGACTCTTACCAGGTGAGCCCAACAACTCATTTTCTCTCCCTAACTTCCTAGAGCTCCTCAAGCAGCTGCTCCAGTGCTGGATATCATAGTAAATGAGTCCATCAGCAAGTAAGTCTGGGCATGGGCCCTTTAAGAGGAATGTCTGTGACTCCCACAGCCCTCCGTTTCACTCAGTCGCAATCTCTGCTGGTTTTCACAGCCAGAGCTTGTGGGGACTTCTCTTCATAGCACTGGAACACTGGCTGGGGAGCCCAGTTTGAGGCTGGGATCCTTCTCTCCGTAGGTGGGGTGGGAGCTCTGCAGCCAAGATGACCCTCCTGATTCTCAACTGCCACATGCAGTTGTGGCACTGGGCCATTTCGTCTCTGCCTCTCCTACCAGTCTTGAGGTGACCTCTTAAGTAGGTCCCCCATTGTAGGACTTCTATTCAGCCAGACCTTAGGCAACACCCAGTGAAAGTTGCTCTGCAGTTTTTTTATAATTTTGGTGTGGTCACAAGAGGAGGCATGCACAGAATCTACTTTCTATGCAATCTTGACCAGTCTCCCCCAATTTGTGCATATTAATCCCTCCCCTTTTTCACCCACCCCCAACTCACCCATTTGGTAACCATCAAAATGTTCTCTGTATCTATGAGTTTGTTTCTGTTTTGTTTGTTCATTTATTTTGTTCTTTAGATTCCACATATAAGTGAGGTCATATGGCATTTGTCTTTCTTAGTGTGACTTACTCCACTCACCACAATACCCTCTAGATCTATCCATATTATTACAGATGGGAAGATTTCATTATTTTTATGGCCGAGTAATATTCTATTGTATATATGTACTACCTCTTCTTTATTTATTCATCCATTGATAGACACTCGGGTTGCCTCCATATCTTGGCTATTGTTAATAATGCTACAATGAATATGGATTCACATGTCCCTTTGAAGTAGTATTTTCAGTTTCTGTAGATAAATACCCAGAAGGAGATTAGTGGGTCCTTTATTTTCTCTTACTATAGCCTTTGTTTTAAAATCTATTTTATCTGGTATACATATTGCTACCCCAGCTTTTTTGTTTGATTGTTTCAATTTTCATGAAATATCTTTTCCATCCCTTTACGTTCAGTCTGCGTGTCTTTTTTTTTTTTTTCCTAACTTGATTGGAGTGACGTTGTTTAATAAAATTATATAGATTTCAAGTGTACAATTCAATAATATATCATATGTATATTGTATTGTGTGTTTACCACTCAAAGTCAAATATCCTTTCCTCACCATTCATTTGACCCCCTTTACCCTTATTTACCTCCCTCTTACCTTCTTTCCCTCTAGTAACCAATAAACTGTTGTCTGTGTCCATGAATCTGTTTGTTTGTCATGTTTAGTTGTTGCTTTCAGTTTTGTACACCACATATGAGTAAAATCATGTGATTCTTAACTTTTTCTGTCTGACTTATTTCCCTTAGCATTTTAATCTCAAGATCCATCCATATCGTAGCAAATGGCAGTATTTCATCTTTTCTTCCATTGTATATATGTGCCATATCTTCTTTATTCAATCATCTATCGTAGGACACTTCGGTTGCTTCCATGTCCTGGCCACTGTGAATAATGCTGCTATGAACATCAGGGTGCATATATCTTTATGGATAAATGTTTTCCAATTTTTTTGGGTAGATACCCAGAAGAGGGATTGCTGGGTCATATGATAATTCTATTCTTAATTTTTTGAGGAACTTCTATTCTGTTTTCCATAGTGGCTGTACCAATTTACATTCTCACCAGCAGTGTATGAAGGTTCCTTTTTCCTCACAACCTCCAACACTTGTTATTACCTATCCTATTAATGATAGCCATTCTAACAGGTGTGAGGTGGTACCTCATTGTGGGATTGTTTTTTGTTTTTTGTTTTTTTTTTTAGAACTTAAACCTTTATTTGTACTGTAATGGGAAAGAAAAGGGATTAGTAATCACATACATGAGGCAACAGTACTGGTTTTTACCAAACGGCAACATACAAGTACTTTTAATACAAGTACTTTTAACCACCTATTTTTACAGTTTCAATTTTGCATACCCCACATATTTCCCCATACATACATGACTAATACTCTAAATTCTAATGACAGTCACTGGTTAACAGATCAGGCCAACATATTTTTAAATATTTTTTTTAAAAGCCCACAATACTGAAAAAACCCAAGGGCAAAAAGGATTGGGGATTTAAAATTTTTAAAGTGAAATTTAAGAGGAAGACATAACAAAAAGCCACTGATATTTACCAATTCAATAGATGCATCTCAGAAACAAACAATATTGTAAAGAGTTTTCAGATCTTCTCCTGAATTTTTACAATAAGATCACATCTAGTAAAGTCCTCCCCCTATTTTGGTTACTCCTCAAACTGATTTTGGCTAATAGTTTCCCCTTCTAGTACTGGATCATTTAAAAAGCACAAATATTCAAACTAAATATGGAATAACTCTAACCTTAGCAAGGGCACATGGATGTTTGCTACCAAATAGTACAGTAATTTTAGTGACCATGAAAGATTATTTGGCTCTCCTTACAATGACTATGAAGAGATAAAAGTAAGCAAAAACTATTTATTAATATTGACCACAAAGAAAGGACAAGCAATGTGTTTGTAAGGCACAATGTAACTTACGAAATTTCTTTAGAAATCATTGAATTTTTAAATATAGTGACAGCTGATCACTGAGTAAAAGGGAACCTTGCCTTTACACAAGAAAAGGTTGTTTTCTCTCCCTACCCCTAGGCTCAGAATTTTCAATCACGAATATCTCAGGGAACAAAAAAATGAGTGAAGAACCCAGAAGAGTACACCCAATCTCAAGTGTATGCCAAAATCTCAAACTTAAATGCTTTAAAAGCCCACGGTTGAGCATTTAGTGTCTTCCAAGAGTGACCGCTCCAGAATGCTGCACACCTTCATCTTCAGACAAACCCTCAAGCCTGCAAAGCAGTGAAGGATGTCAACCCTCTACAGACCCAAATTTTGCCGCTCATCTTTCAAGTGTCTGAGACTCAGGTTTTCAGTTACACCTTGCAGCAAAGCAAAACAATATTGCTTTCCTCCCTGCATTTAGAGTTCTAAGTGCTTTTGTGCTTCCAAGAAACAATTTAACTAGCATTAACAACTTACTCATACTAACTGGTATTCTTACCCCACAAGCTCTATTGAATTCCCCAGAGCTCTGCTCACTGGTCTTTTCTTCAGAGTTCCCTTCACTCACATTCCCTACCATGCCCATCCTCTGTAATACACCAATCACCCCTCTCCCTTTCTTCACCCCACCCCTCTCAATACCAAGCTGTGCCCTGCCTTTTTTCACAGAATTCTCTTCAACCCACATTCCCTACCACCTGTATCCTCTGCAATATATCTAACCACCTGCTCCTTTTCTTCATCCCCCTATCCCCTCCAAGTACTGACCTGTGCTCTTCCACTCCTACGACCCTCACCTCAGGATCCTACTATTCATATGCCAAGATTACTTTGAAATCTAATCAAGTAAAATTCAAGTTAAAAAATAGAGCAAGCTGAATCAAAGATCACTGTCAGTACCCCGACCATTCCCTTCTCTTAAACTGCAATGCAGTCAAAATGCCATTTTTAGCAATTTGGGCATGACCAACTTGTATCCTCCCAGACCACAACACAATGACACCCCACCCCCGCCACACACAATTTGCTTCATCCAAGTATTTGCCTAAGGCATTTCAAACTTGACCATTTCCCCACAGTTCAATCACACTAAGAACTCCGACCAATGCCCAGGCAAGTGGGTGGGTGAGAGGGTCACTGGGTTCCATCCGCAAATTCTATCTACAAGGCATCACTCTGTTGTGGCATCAATGTTACAATGTTCTACAGCTTAAGAATCTTCTGGAAGCAAAGTTCGTAGCACAGAACTAGTATGACAGGAAGCTCAATCAAGAAGATGAAGCATCTTAAAATCTCCCCACAGAAAAGGAGGGGTGTCTGCTGGCATTCACATGCCCAGAGGATGGTGCTCCCAGAGCAAAATTCAAACACACTCATTTGCTGGTGGCCCCGGATTCACCTGCTTTGGATTTTTTAAGACTGCCCCCTCAGAAGCTCATCTGAAAACCTTAAATGATGGCCTCCTCAATACAGAGCTTCCTGAGAAAGGCCTGGAAACAGGCACTAGAGAACTTCTTCCTCCTAAGACTCTGGAAATTCAATCTGTAGGCATAAAAAAATTAGGTGGGCTTTCCTTCAGGATTTCCCCTCCTGCACTGCTAGGACTCACTGGCCAGGGGCTCCATTTCTCCTGGTGCCATCTGATCACCATGATGAACACTGTAATAACAAACCAGGGTCCATGAAGCACTTTTGTAACTTTCAGCTGGTACCATCATTGAGGTCCTGCCCAAGGGTGCACATTCAATCCCCACCCTCTCCACCAGCAAGCAACACAACCTGGCCCACCCAGTCTCAGCAGGGAGAGCCTTTCCTCCTCCAAAATTACTAACAATACTGACTCCAACAGGAACTTGAGCAATTTTCACAGGCTTGCCAGAAGCAATATTTTAAGTGAATGGAGAACCTCAGAGAGTTAAAGGGAGGAAAAGGGCCAGAGTGTGCTCACAAGAGAGGTTAGCACTGAACCTAAAGGAAAAGTCCAAAGGGGAGCGCTGCCACCTGGAAAATAAAGTGTGGGTCAGTTTTGTCCAGACAGACAAATATCCTGCCTCAGTAGCTCTTGCCTATCAAACAAAATAGGCACCATAGCAAGTGTTCAGGATGGCACCTTTCCTGCTGAACCATTCCTTAGACTACTCTCACCACTGATCAGGGATCTGGCCTCACACCCAGACCTGGGTGCCAATAGGCTGAGCCTGGCCTAGGGCCTGCCCCAGGCCAAGCCAAAATTACATACCACCCTCGGCCAGAGCTGTAAGCCCTGCGAAGCTAAGTTCATTTTCCAGAAGACTAGGCCTCATCCCTAGGAGGGTTCACAACCCTTTGTCTGGAAAAATAGGGGGCTGCTGGTATTGACAAGTTCAAGTCCCTGCCCACCTGTTGCCCTGCACCCCACTGTCTGCCTTCGTGATCATTTTCAGGGCATCAACTGCCCAATTCCACCCAGTCACCAGGAGGGGTGGCAAGACACTCAGCTTCTTCCACCTTCTCCTGTCTCTGACTTCCTCTTTCCACACAAACTAGGAACCTTGGGCACACTCAGCCCATGGAGGAGTGGCACTCTCCCAGAGGTAATGTTCCCCTTCTCCAACAGGCAGCAGCAACAGCCTGGCCTGGAGTGTCGCTGTCCTCCCCTAGGTTACTGGAGGGCCCTTACAATGCAGCTTTCCCAACATAGCTTCCCTAAAACCTAGTCTTCTCTTTATCTTTAGCCTTCCTTCTTCTTGTACCCCCAACTACTCAGCCTCATCATCTAATTCTGTTATCACGCTCACCTGGCCCCTGAGGTCCTAAACTGGCCACTTCCTCCCACACAACTAAGCCCAAGAGTGAGACCCTTCCTGTGACTAACTCCCTTATTATGGTTTTGATTACATTTCCCTAATAGCTAGTAAAGTTGACTATCTTTTCATATGTCTCTTGGCTATTTTTATGCCTTCTTGGGAGAAGTGTCTGTTTAGGTCCCCTGTCCATTTTTTAATTGGATTGTTTGGGGATTTTTGTTGTTGTTGAGTTGTATGAGTTTCTTTGTATATTTTGGATATTAAGCCCTTGTCAGAGGCATTGTTTGCAAATATATTCTCCCATTCAGATGGTTGCCTCTTTGCCTTG
>NW_011889050.1:288156-289962 GCF_000151845.1 Pteropus vampyrus
CCTGGCCCCTGAGGTCCTAAACTGGCCACTTCCTCCCACACAACTAAGCCCAAGAGTGAGACCCTTCCTGTGACTAACTCCCTTATTATGGTTTTGATTACATTTCCCTAATAGCTAGTAAAGTTGACTATCTTTTCATATGTCTCTTGGCTATTTTTATGCCTTCTTGGGAGAAGTGTCTGTTTAGGTCCCCTGTCCATTTTTTAATTGGATTGTTTGGGGATTTTTGTTGTTGTTGAGTTGTATGAGTTTCTTTGTATATTTTGGATATTAAGCCCTTGTCAGAGGCATTGTTTGCAAATATATTCTCCCATTCAGATGGTTGCCTCTTTGCCTTGCTGACAGTTTATTTTGCTTGCAGAAGCCTTTTAGTTTATTTTTGCTTCTACTTCCATTGCCTTTGAAGTCAAATTTATAAAATCTTCTCTAATTCCAAGGTCCATGAGTTTAGTACCTATGTTTTCTTCTATGCAATTTATTGTTTCCAGTCTTATATTCAGGTCCTTGATTCATTTTGAGTTAATTTTGATGTTTGGTGATAGACAACAGTCTAGTTTTATTCTTTTGCATGTGGCTTTCCAATTTTCCCAGCATCATTTACTGGAGAGGCTTTTTTTCCTCCATTGTATGTTTCTGGCACCTTTGTCAAAAATCACTAGCCTATACATCTGGGGATTTATTTCTGGGCTCTCAAATCTGTCCTTTGGTCTATGTGTTTGTTTTTCTGCCAATAACATGCTGTTTTGATTATTGTTGCTTTGTAGCATAATTTGAAGTCAGGCAGTATGATAGTTCTGGCTTTGTCCTATTTTTCTCAGGATGCTTTGGCTGTTTGAGGTCTTTTGTGCTTCTGTACAAATCTGATAATTTTTTGTTCTATTTCTATATGCAGTTGGCATTTTGATGGGGATTGCATTAAATCTGTATATTGCTTTATGTAATATGGCCATTTTAACTATGTTGATTCTTCTAATCCATTAACACAAAATATCTTTCCATTTCTTTGTGTCTTCTTCAATTTCTTTTAATAGTGTCTTATAGTTCTCAGTGTATAAGTTCTTCACATACCTCGTTAAGTTTATTCCTAGGTATTTTATTATTTTTGTTGAAATCACAAAACAAATTGTTTTTTCCATTTCTTTTACTAAAATTTCATTGTTAGTGAATAGGAACATTGTGCATTTTTATACTTGATTTTGTATACTGAAACTTTACTGTATTTGATTATTGTTTTTAATAGTTTTTTTTTTTTTGGTGGAGAGAATCATGTCATCTGCAAAAAGTGAGCATTTGACTTATTCATTTCCAATTTGTATGGCTTTTTTTCTTTCTCTTGCCTGACTGCTCTACATAGGTCTTTCAAAACTATACTGAATAATAGTGGTGATAGTAGACAACCTTGTCTTGTTCCTGTTCTTAGAGGAAATACTTTTAGTTTTTCATTAATAAGTATGATATTAGCTAAGGATTTGTCATATATGGACTTTCTATACCAATTTTATTAAGTATTTTAATCATAAATGGATGCCGCATATTGTCAAATGCTTTTTCTGCATCTACTGATATGATAAAAAATTTTATCCTTTATTTCGTTTATTTAGCATATCACATTAATCAATTTGCATATGTCAAACCATCCTTGTGCTCCTGGAATGAACTCCACTTGATCATGTTGTATAATCTTTTTTACTATATCATTGTATTTGATTTTCTAGCATTTTGCTTAGGATTTTTGCATCATTATTCATCAGAGATATCGGTCCATAGTTTTCTTTTTTGCCTGTCCTTGGCAGATTTTGGTATCAG
>NW_011889050.1:291587-299153 GCF_000151845.1 Pteropus vampyrus
TTAGCATATGTTTATAAGGTTCATCACGCTGTAGTATGTATCAGCACTTCATTCCTTTTTATTGCCAAATAATAGTCCTTTGATGAATACACCACATTACTTATCCACTCATTAGTTCATTAACATTTGGATTTTTCCCAATTTTTGGTTATTAAAAATAAAGCCACTACAATCATTGGCGTATAAGATTTTGTATATACACAATGTTTTCATTTCTCTAAAGTATATGCATAAGAGTGGAATTTCTGGGTCATTTGGTAACTCCATGTTTATACTTTTGAGAAACTGCCTAGGTGTTCTTCAAAGTAGTTGTACTATTTTACATTCTTGCCAGCTGTGTACAAGGGTTCCAAATTTTCCACATCCTCACCAATACTTGTTATTGTCCATATTTTTCATTATAGCTATCCTAGTGGGTATGAGTGGTATATCACTGTGGTTTTGATTTGTATTTCCCTGATGACTGATGAATTTGAACATCTTTTTATGTGTTCATTGGACACTTGATTATCTTCTTTGAAGAAAAGTCTATTCAAATATATGCCTATTTTTAAACTGGGTTATTTGTCTTTTTATTGTTGAGTTGTAAGAGGTCTTCATATATTCTGGGTACAAGTTCCTTATCATATATATGATTTGCAAATATTTTCCCTCATTTTGTGAGTTTTCTTTTCACTTTCTTAATAGTGTCATTTAAAGCATGAAAACTTTTAATTTTGATTAAGTCCAGTTCATCAACATCTCTTTTATTGCTTGTGCTTCCAGTGTTGTATCTAGAAATCATTATCTAACTAATAGACCATTAATTTTTGAAGTGTTCATTGATGTGGTTAGGTTTAAACTTATCATCTTGTTATTTACTATTTGTCTCATTTGTTATTTATTCCCTTTCTTCTTTTTCTGTCTTCCTTTGGATTAATTACATATTTTATGCATTCATTTTATCTCCTTTGATTATCTCCTTCCATTTTATCTACTTTATTTATTAGCTATAAAATCTTTATCATCTTTGTGATTGCTTTAGGGTTTAGATTATACATTTTAAAGTTATCACATGCTACCTTTAAGGGATATTATGACATTTCATAATTAAAATAGTATAATTAAAAGAGTATACTTTCATTTCTCCCCTCTTGACCTTTGTGCTACTGCTGTTACACATTTTACTTTTGCCTATGTCACATAAAATAAACTGTGGAATAGTTTTCTTCATCTTTCTTGTGCTTAAAGTTTGTTGAGCTTCTTGGACCTGCACGTTTACAGCTTTAATTAAATTCAGAAAATTTTGGTTATTATTTCTCCAAATTTTTTTCTGTACCTCTTCCTCTCTCTTCTTTTTTGGTGACTCTAATCACCCCTCTATTAAGCTGCTTAAAGTTGTCTCACAGCTCACTGATACTCTATTTATTTTTAAATTGTTTTTTTCCCTCTGTTTTACCTTTTAGATAGTTTTAATTGCTGTGTCCTCGCGTTCCCTGATCTTTTCTTCTAAAATATTTAATCTGCTTTTAATCCCATCCAGTATATTTTTCATCTCAGACATTGTAGTTTTCATCTCTAGAAGTTCAATGGGGATTTTTAAAAACTTTCATCTATACTTAACATGGTGAACATATGGAATATAAGTACAATAACCATTTTAATGCCTTTGTTTTCTAACTTCTATGTCATTCTGAGAAGTTTCAATTGATTGAGTTTTCTCCTTATTATGAGTTGTTTTCTGTCTCTTTGCAAGCTTGGTAGTTTTTGATTGGATGTCGTATATTGTAAATTTTACCCCTTTGAGTTGTGGATATTTTGTATTTCCATTAATATTCTTGACTTTTATTCTAGGATACAATTTTGTTATTTCAAAATAATTTGATCCTTTTGCTTCTTGACTTTAAGATTTGGTAAGCAGGACTGGAGCAGTGCTCTGACTTGGGATCATATTTCCCACTATTGAGACAAGACCTTTTAGTGTAATATATTCAGTGCCCCATAAATCATATAGTAGAAACAGGCACTATTCTCAGGCCTGTGTGAGCACCAGGCACTATTGCTTCTAATCCATTTGCATGGTTCTTTCCTTGGCTTTGGGTAGTTCCCTTGCTAATCATTTCTCTGCTGAATACTTGAAAGGTACACTTTGCAGATCTCTGGGGTTCTCTGCCTGTATGACTCTCTCCTTTCTTGCACTCTATTCTGCAAACTCTAACCAAATTGGTCTTCCTGGACTTTCAGCTTTGTTTCCTCAGTTCAGCTCAAGGAATTCGCCATGGTCTGCCTGGGTCTCCCCTACCTGTGCCATAGCCTAGAAACTCTCTCAAGGCCATAAGTTGGGGTAGTTGTAAGGCTCATATCATCTATTTCCATTCTCCTGGAAATCAGTTTCCTTTATTGCGTGCTGTTGGGTGTCTTAAAAACTGTTGTTTCATGTATTCTGTTAGGTTTTGGTTGTTTCAGGTGGAAAAGTTAACCATGGCCAGAAACAGAAGTCCTCTCTTTCTCCTTTTCTGTTGTTAATGATCATATAATCTTCAAATAATAGCAATTTAATCTCTTCCCTTCTAATCCATGTACCTATATATTTTTTTCCTGCCTTATAGTCTTGGTCAGGACCTCTAGAACTGTGGTAACAATAATGGTCATAGTAAGTTACGTTGCCTTATTTCTAATTTTAAAGTTTTCTTAAGTTTTTAACTAAGTATGATGGTTGATATAGGTTTTAGCCAATAAACTTTACTTACTTCAACCTGTTTCACTTGAGTTCAATAATCTCCTTAGCACAAATATATACCAAGTATTTTATTTTAGGTGCTGGATATGGAAAGATTCAGGTGGTAAAGACTTTGAGGGAGAATTTATAGTTTAATAGGGAAAGCAGAAAAGCAAGTCCAAATGAAGTGTGTTACTTGCTGAACAAGAGATATACCCAGGGTGCTATAGACATAATGTTAAAGGACATATGATTTGCTTGAAGGAAAGTGTGTGGGGAGAAATCAGGGAGGACATCACAGAGGTGGTGATACTTAGGCCTAATCATGAAGAATGAGTAGGAGTTCAACAATCTGACTAAAGGCAGAAGAAAAAGCATATGCCAAGCAGAAAGCTGTGAAAGCAAATAGTCTACGTGACTATGAGCAATGAATGTTTGAGGAAAGAATGGGAGTGGTGAGAAGTGAGGTTCAAAAAGTAGACTCGGTTGAGTCATAATGGCATTTGGATATACTTTAACTTTCATTCTGGAAAGTGCCTACTTTCTGAGTTGACTAGAGGTGAATCTGTGAATCATATTTATCTAGATTTAGGGCTTAAAACTCTGGAGGGCATGTTGTCTATTTTCATTGTTTTATGGTTTTCAGTGTCAACCAATGAAGTCATAAAAGAAGTTTAGTGGAATTAGAAGACTTGGGTGGGGGGAAGTGAAGAGCAGCATTTTAACAATCCTACTAATTTTCAGTTTCATAAACAGCAACATTTTCAAAAGAATTTGAGTTACAAAGAAGTTAAAATATAACAATAATAATAAGTACCATAGACTATCATGTCATCCCATAATTAACAACAACAAAATAACTACAAAGACAAACAAACAAGAAAGGCATAACCTCAGACAGAACAGTTGGTAACAACATTCTGGTATGTTATCTAACTCAGTCATTATGTAATAGTGGCATTTTCAGACTGGAAATGAGGAGGATGGCAGGCTGATGAGAGAAATAAATATCTTGGGCAGACAAGTCCTCTGATGTGTCCCCAGGGGTCTCACTCTCCTTCTACCTAGGTCCTCTCCCTCCAGGCTGGAAATAATGATGACTGTGGTTGACAGTCCTGTGCCAGCACACATGTCCAAGTTGGTGGATCACAGCTTCAGTGGTCCTGAGTTTGCTCTTCCTATCTAAGAACTTCATCCTGTGACCATTGACCAGCTAGCTAGTCATGAGCTACAGATACAATTAATCTCACTGAGATTAGGGAAGCAGCAGGAGCCAATGAATCTTTTCATTAGGCCTGAAATGGTCTGAATTTAGCATTCAATCTGGAGGCCCCTCTAATGACCCTAGATCATGGGCAAAGTTGCACCCTGGCTCCAATCTTGATCGAAGGTCTTCTTATGTCTGACAAAGATGGCTAAAGACCTTTCGACCTCTCAAGTGTAAGTATTGCCCTACCTTTCCCAGCAAATCTGAGCCTGGACTGAATGAAGAATAAGCACCCGCCATTATCAAAATTGTTACTCATTTAGAAAGGCCGTTCTTACTAGGATCTGAAAGACAAAGTAGCGCTAGGGCCACTTCCCCAAGCTGATCTGTTTAGCTTTCACAATCATCAGCTTCTTATTAAATGCAACTCTTGAGATATTTTGTTTTCTTACAGCCCTGGATATCCTTGGTCCTTTATCACTCCCAAGAGAATTAACTACTGATGTCTTGGTAAAGGTGGTGGAGATTTATATTCTGTTTATCTATGCTGAGACCAGCATTTTAATCCCATAAAAAGCAGTATAAAGTGCTTATTCAATGGAGTCAGAAGACCACCCATGGGCTGGGATTCTAAAGTTGCTGTCCACATTGAGTCCTGCTCTCTCTCCCCAGCCAACCTGTCCACAACATTCAGAATCCAGATTAGCCTTGAATGCCAGAGTTGAAAGGGACATGTTCTTTGAGAACACTCATTCCAAGAGATTGTAACCAAGCATCTATAGAATCCTAAAGGGTCTAAGAATACCCTGAAATTGTGTACAAAGTACCATATTGCATTTTTCTGATAAGGTGTTTATTAGACTCACAAACTTCACCTTCCAAAAACTTCAAGAAGCTCTGACCTAATGTGATTCCTTTGTAACATAAGGAAACAGAGAAGTGAAGGATTTTATTAAAGTCCCACAGCCAGAAAGCAGTGGAGTTGGACTAGAACTTGTAGGTTGGCTTTATCCTGCTTTCTACCCCTGCTTAACCCACTTCCCATTTAGAAAAAAAAAAAAAAGTGCAGCTCACTGCCAGCAATAATTTAATTTTACATAAACATGCTCTTTGAGGCTGAAGCAAATCTGACTGGTTTTCAATGTGAAAGTAAAATATAAAAACTGTTTTTGGAGTTATTTCTAAACAGAACTTGTCTTTAATCCTAATGTAACCGAAATGTATACATATATTGAATTCATCAAATATATCATAGGCTAACAATTGTTCGAGAATAATGTTAACATCATGCTTAGGAATGCTACGTTTTCTAGGATTTGCATTTTCAGCGATTGAGAATTACTATATTTTATAAGTGGAAATATCACTACTAAGAAGAATGCTAGAAATAGACTGATGTTGTTTGTTTCCAAAGACTATAGGTACCCTAGAACAATGCAAAAATAATAATAAAGTGAAGTATTTTGTGGCAAACTTTGGGGGTGAGGTTAGAACTGTAATCCACGAGTTATCTTGTGATAAATGCTGCACCACCAGCGAGTATTCTTGGGGCAATAGGGAAATAGGTTAAAATCTAGAGTAGAAATCCCCCAAATGGTCCTTCTAGCTTCTGTATCAAATTAAACATTCAGGTGTTGGGCCCATCACGGACCTACCAAGTCAGAGTCTCTGAGAGTGGAATCCAGCTCTTTAGACAGCTATTATAGTGTTTTTGTGCACGCTAAAGCTTGAGTATCTGAGACCATTCCTAGAATTTTAAAATGCACATAAAAACATACATAAAAGTTAAAGTAATAAGACTATTGCAACCACTTTCAACTCTTTTAGCTACTTTTTTGTGATACTTTTCTTTACATTTCTTAGTAACATCATTGTATGATATTTCTTTTTCCTTCTTTCGTCCTTTCATTTTTTAAAAAAGTTTTAGATATTATTATCTGCTTTATTATCATGTAATATTAAGATGATGGGACTCATTTGGTAGTTTTCAAGTACCCAGCAGGCACTTCTCTGTCATCTCCATTGTCAGGGAATGATCCTGAGGCACAACTGATGTACCCTGTTTCACCCACCACAGCAAATTCAACCTTTCCTCAGCTGGAGTGCACTGGAGAACTGGTCCATGGTCCATGCTACCTGTCCCCAGGTGCCTTCCACAGCTGCTCTGAACCTTCAAGACATCTAAGAATCCCTCTTATACATTCTCTATAGAAATGAGTGATTAAGAGAGATCTTTGAATTTTTCTGATTTGCAGTGCTAACCTGCTGCCTCTCTGCTGCCCCTCTCCAATAACCCAGTGTCTGCTTCATTCCTTTGCCTTTTCATTCTCTATCATCTCCCCAACTCATGAGAAATTGATAGAACAGAATTCCATTTGTTCTTTCATTTGTGTTCATTTTTAAAAAAGGTAGTTTCTCAACAATTCCTTTTGCAATTGCAACAAAAAGAACAAAATACCTAGCAATATACCTAACAAAACATGTGAAGGACCTATATACTGAAAACTATAAGACACTATTAAAAGAAATTGAAGAAGACAATTCTTGGATTGGAAGAATCGATATAGTTAAAATGACCTTATTATCTAAAGCATTATACAGATTTAATGCAATCATCATCAAAACCCCAACAGCATTTTTTAAAGAAATAGACCAAAAAAAAAAAAATCATCAGATTTGTATGGAAGCACAAAAAATCCTGAATAGCCAAAGCATTCCGGAGGGAAAATAAAAGACCTCAGGTATCATTCTGCCCAACTTTAAATTATACTACAAAGTGACAATAATCAAACCGGCATGATATTGGCAGAAAGACACACAGACCCATGGAAAAGAATCGAGAGTCCAGACGTTAACTTCCATTTATATAAGCAAATAATTTTTGACAGAGGGGCCAAAAACATACTATGGAGAAAGGAAAGCCTTTTCAATAATGGTGCTGGGAAAACTGGAAAGCCACAGGCAAAAGACTGAAACTAGAGATCTTTGGAAGCATGG
The DNA here is from genome assembly GCF_000151845.1 of Pteropus vampyrus. Taxonomy (NCBI): domain Eukaryota; kingdom Metazoa; phylum Chordata; class Mammalia; order Chiroptera; family Pteropodidae; genus Pteropus; species Pteropus vampyrus. The sequence goes on from NW_011889050.1 coordinate 298,490, forward strand.
CAGAATGAGAGACATTCCCAGATCTCTCCCCTTGGAACAACAATAAGCTGAGCATCTAAAACGCAACAAAAAACACTCAAACTGCACACCAGCATGTCTGAGCATGGGATCTGCGCATAAGAGCTACCATAGGTCAGAACCCCGGGTGTCAGGCGGAGGACTGGAAGAAATAAAGAAGCTGCTTCTCGAAGCCACCTGAGCTCCCTGCGAGAGGAAGGAGAGGGAAGAAGGAGCAGTGAGTTCAAGTGGCAAGTTCCCTGAACAGCGCTGCCTGGGAAAGTTGTGAGCTCCCCGGGGCAAGCTGGCTGCAGGGCCCAGTAATCAGGGAGAAAGCAGAGAAGCAGTATGGGACCACAGAGAAACAATAGTTGATTTTTACCGATCATGGTTGCAAAACCGAGGTTGAGCCGCAGCCTCCAATCCCCAACCCCATACCCTCCAAAATGGAACACCACGGAGCCCCAGGGTAATCTGGGCAAATGCTGCCGAGACTGTCACTGACACTGACAGGGACTGAAACTAAGGGTAGCAAGCATGATTAAATATCTATCAGAAAATAAAAAAGCATTTTTAAAGCTTTATGTAAAGCAGGGATCCAAAAAGCTTAGACGCCACCTACTGGAAATCAAAAGAAAAATGCCTTCTTTGTAACAGGCTAAAGAGA
>NW_011889050.1:299203-299966 GCF_000151845.1 Pteropus vampyrus
AGCCTCTTCAATAAACGGTGCTGGGAAAACTGGAAAGCCACCTGCAAAAGAATGAAACTAGACTGTTGTCTATCACCACACACCAGAATTAACTCAAAATGAATTAAGGACCTAAATATAAGACCTGAAACAATAATGTGTATAGAAGAAAACATAGAAACTAAACCTAAGGCCTTTGGACTGAAACAGAATTTTATGAATTTGACCTCTAAGGAAAGGGAAGTATAAGCAAAAATAAATGAATGGGACTACATCAAACTAAAAAGCTTCTGCTCAGCAAAAGAATTCGTCAACAAGAGAAAGAGAGAACCATCCCAATGGGAAACTATATTTGCAAGCAACACCTCCTATAAGGGTCTAATATCCAAAATATACAAAGAACTCATACAACTCAATAACAACAACAACAACAACAACAACAAAACAAGTGACCCAATCAAAACATGGGCAATGGGCCTGAACAGACACTTCTCCCTAGAGGACATACAAATGGTCAACAAATATATGAAAAGATGCTCAACATTGCTACCTATTAGGGGAATGCAAATCCATACCACAATGAGATACCATCTCACACCTGTTAAAATAGCTATAATCAACAGGACAAGTAATAACAAATGTTAGAGAGGTTGCGGAGAAAAAGGAACCCTCATACACTGTTGATGGAACTGCAAATTGGTACAGCACAAAACTGCAAATTGGTACAGCCACTATGGAAAACAGTATGGAGTTTCCTCAAAACACTAAGAATTGATGTACCATA
>NW_011889050.1:300016-302970 GCF_000151845.1 Pteropus vampyrus
CTGCAAATTGGTACAGCACAAAACTGCAAATTGGTACAGCCACTATGGAAAACAGTATGGAGTTTCCTCAAAACACTAAGAATTGATGTACCATATGATCCAGCAATCCTTCTACTGGGTATTTACCCCAAAGACTTGAAAACCCATATCCCAAAAGATATTTGCACACCTATGTTCATAGCAGCATATTCACAGTGGCCAGGACATGGAAGCAACCAAAGTGTTCTACAATAGATGATTGGATAAAGAAGCTGTGGTACATATATACAATGGAATATTACTCAGCTATAAGAAGAGATGAAATACTGCCATTTGCGACAACATGGATGGTCTTCGAGATAATCATACTAAGTGAAATAAGCCAGACAAAAAAAGTTGAAAATGACATGATATCACTTATATGTGGGATATAAACCTAAAAACAACAAATGAGCAGGACAAACAAACAGAGACTCATTGACATGGACTATAGACTAGTGGTTACTAGTGGGGTGAGGGAAGAGGGGGGAAGTAAAAGGAGTAAAGGGAGTTAAAAATAGGGGGACGGGGCAGAGTGAAGTGGGTAAAGGGAATCAAATATATGGTAGCTGAAGGAAAATGGACCTTGGGCGGTAAACACACAATAGAATACACAGATGTCAATTGATAATGTACACCTGAAAATTACATAATTGTATTAACCAATATTACCCCAATAAACTTAATTTTTTTAAAAAAATTATTGATTTTTTAAAATCAATAGATTGTTGTCTATTACCATACACCAAAATCAATAGATTGTTGTCTATTACCATACACCAAAATTAACTCAAAATGGATCAAGGACCTGATTGTTTTTAAAATCAATAGATTGTTGTCTATTACCATACACCAAAATTAACTCAAAATGGATCAAGGACCTGAATCTAAGATCTAAAACAATAAAATCCATAGAAGAAAACATAGGTACTAAACTCATGGACCCTGGAATTAGAGAAGATTTTATGAATTTTACCTCAAAGGCAATGGAAGTAAAAGCAAAAATAAATTTAATGGGACTACATCAAACTAAAAGGCTTCTGCACAGCAAAAGAAACTGTCAACAAGGCAAAGAAGCAACCATCTGAATGGGAGAATATATTTGTAGACAACGCCTCTGATAAGGGCTTAATATCCAAAATATATAAAGAATTCATACAACTCAACAACAACAACAACAAATCCAATTAAAAAATGGGCAGAGGATCTATCTATCTATCTATCTATCTATCTATCTATCTATCTATCTATCTATCTATCTATCTGCAATAGAATATTACTCAGCCATAAGAAAAGATGAAATACTGCCATTTGTGACAACATGGATAGATCTCGAGATAATCACACTAAGTGAAATAAGTCAGATAAAAAAAGTTGAAAGCCACATGATACCACTCATATGTGGAATATAAAACTGAAAACAACAAACAAATATGACAAACAGAGACTCATGGATAAGGACAGTGGCTTAGTGTTTATCAGAGGAAAGAGAGAGGGGGTACATAGATGGAGTAAAAGGGGTCAAATATTTGGTGACAGAAGGAAATCTAACTCTGTAGGGTAAACACACAATGCAAAATATATAAAACTTTTTAGTCGAATGATACACTTGAAACTTACTTGATTTTGTTAATCAATGCCACCCCAATAATTTTTAATAAAAAATAATTGATCCACTTAGCTAATACAATAAAAATGTGAATTACTGAAAAAATAATTAAAAATAAAAAGGTAATTCCTCTATTAAGGCATTGGTTGTATATCTCCTGCTTTTCCCACTTGACTGAAAGTGTCTGCAAGGCTCAGACCACCATATTCATCTTTGACTTTCCATCCTCATAAAGTGCTATGCACCTAGCAAATGCTTAATACATGTCTGTTGAAAGAATAACTTTGCCTTACAAAAGATGATATTCTTTAAAGTACAGTGTGTCCTAAAGTTATGAAAAACAGAGTTAGTACTAGCTTGGTTAATAAGAAATGAGAATTTTAATCCCATCGAAAGATTATTGGGAAGGAGCTAGGTGACCTTGGAGATGAGACTTTCAATTCTGTTTTTTACCCTCTATAAATTATGGGAGAAGGTCCAACCTACCTTCTGATTCTAACATATAAACATTTTAGACAATTGCTGTTTTCCAATCATTATCTACTTAACAGAGAAACTAGGGGAAACAGGCAAAAGTGATAGAAGATGGTGCCCAATGGAGATCATTAAAAAAAAAGTATAACATCATCAATGTGCACATCTAGTCCCTTGCCAGGAGGAAAAAATAATTCCCATGGCAAAATTTCAGTTTTACCAATTTTCTAGTAAACATTCAGCAGCAATTTCCAATCTACCATGGAGAGCAATACTCTAGTATTTGCTTGATTTTTTAATCCTTTTGGGAACACGAAAATATATGCCATATGCAATTTGATGAATTAAAGTAAAAATTAAAAATTAAATATCCTATTGCCACTCCCAGAACTGCCCCCCCTGCCCCAACCAGAACTGGAGCTAACTTTGCAATAAAGCAGCTGTAGCCCACACTTTTGACTGAGTACTGCCATCTAGTGGCAATAAATGTAAACACATTGGTTTATGCCAGAACCAGGAACCACAGAATTGGAACTCAGGATAGCGGTACCATGTAAGAGAGAACGAAGCCCAGATCTCTGCATTTGCCAATTTCCTGCTTGTGTGAGTGGGTAAAAAGAAACTCTCTTCTGTTCCATCTATTGCTGCAAACCTCAGGCAGCTAGGCTGTACCAGGGGCCACCTCCTTTGCGAAGCCTCGGCTCTGTCTCCCCAGTCCCAGCTCTCTGTACTTAGCCAGACTGTACTTGTTTCCTTCACTTCTCAGTTGGGCTGTGCATGTCTTTCTGTCTGTCCCTCTCCCTCTGCTTCCTGACTATGGGATCCGGTAGGGCAGAGTCCTTGTTTTGTGTTT
>NW_011889050.1:303020-306716 GCF_000151845.1 Pteropus vampyrus
TCAAAAGAAAAATGCCTTCTTTGTAACAGGCTAAAGAGAGACCTTTATATAATAAATCTTCTTTCTGGAAAAATAGCAGAATATACTTCCATTAATGCTCAGGCAGAGAAATAGTTCATTAAACACCATGGACAACCAAGGTGATAAGGCATTTCAGAAAGAAAGAGAAAAATATCCAGAAAATAAGCTTAAAGACAGAGAATTCAGGATGGTACTTCTGAAAAAACTCAATGAGATCCAAAACAACTCAAATCAACAATTTCAGGAATTTAAAAAACAACTAAATGAGCAGAGTAAGGAGATCGAAACCCTCAAAAAGAACCAAATAGAACTTCTGGATATGAAGAACACACTGCAAGAGATGAAAAATGAAATAGCAAGCTTGAGAAATAGAGTCGACCAAATGGAGGAAAGGATTAGTGATATTGAAGACAGAAATCTAGAAATAAATCATAAGGAAGAAGAGAGAAACTGAAGAATGAAAAATAATGAAAGAAAAATTCAAGAACTACCTGATACCATCAGGAGAGGAAACACAAGAATAATGGGCATTAGCGAAGATGAGGAAAAGGAACAGGGATTAGAACGCATTTTCAGACAAATAGTTGACGAGAATTTCCCAAAGCTAAGGAATGAGCTGGAGCTTGGAATTCAAGAAGCCAACAGAACACCCAATTATCTCAACCCAAAAAGGCCTTCACCAAGACACATTGTATTAAAATTATCAAAAATCAACGACAAAGAATTCTCAAGAGAAATTCTTGACAAAAAAAAACATAATTTATAAAGGTAAACCCATTAGATTATCCTCAGACTTCGCAGTGCAAACCTTAAAAGCCAGAAAGGAATGGAATCAAATATTTAAACTATTAAGTGAAAGGAACTACCAGCCTAGAATAATGTATCCAGCTAAGCTCTCCTTTAGATATGAAGGAGAAATTAAGACTTTTCCAGACATATAAAAGTTGAGAGAATTCTCTATTACGAGGCCTGCAATATAGGAAATACTGAAAAGGATCAGTTCACCTAAAACAAAATGACAAAACAAACAAACAAACAAACAAACAAACAAAAAACCATAATTAGGAGTAAGGTAACTATCAGGCAAATAGAAGCAGAGGAGTGCAGTCCTTACTAAGAACAGGGCATTATAAGCTTAAACAATAAGAAGAGAATTGCTATAGCAAGATAGTAAAAAACGTTCAGCATACATATGGACAAACTGAGATAACAATGACTGAAAAGGAGGGATTCAAAGATCCAAATTCGCAAAGGGGAATGGAGATAAGCCATGCACAGAAGAAATGGACAACCGTATATATGTAAGTATCCTTTACATATTCATAATGGTAATCACACACCAAAGATTCAGAACCAAAATATATAACATAAAAACAAGAAGGACCAGAGGGAAAACCGACAAAAGTCAACCAAAATAAAGAAAACAGAAACACAAGGACAAGGAAGCAATAGAAACACCGGACTACCAGAAAGCAAAGATAAAATAGCTATAAGAAGATCTCATATTTCAATAATTACCTTAAATGTAAATGGATTGAACTCACCAATAAAAAGGCACAGAGTTGCAGAATGGATCAAAAAACAAAACCCAGCCATACACTGACTCCAGGAGATACATCTCAGCTCCAAAGACAAATATAGACTCAAAGTGAAAGGGTGGAAAATGATATTACAAGCAAATGACGTTCAGAGAAAAGCAGGGGTAGTGGTACTAATATCAGACAAAATAGACTTCAAAATAAAAAAGGTAAAGAAAGATATTGAGGGACACTTCATAATGATAAAGGGAATCATGCACGAAGAAGACATAACACTTATTACTATCTTTTAACTCAACCAGGGATATGTAAATATGTAAAGCAATTACTAACAGAACTAAAGGGAGAAACAGACCAAAACACTATCGTAGTAGGGGACGTAAATACCCCACTGTCGGATATGGACAGATCATCTAAACAGAAAATCAATAAAGAAATAACATCCTTAAATGACACATTAGACCAACTGGACATTAATTCACATTTACAGAGCCTTCCATCCCAAAACAGCTGTTTATACATCCTTCTCTAGTGCACATGGAATATTCTCAAGAATTGACCATACACTAGGACACAGAGATAGCCTCGACAAATATAAGAGGGTTGAAATCATACCAACCATATTCTCTTATCATAATGCTTTAAAACTAGAGATCAACTGCAGAAAGAAATCAGGAAGAACCACAAATACATGGAGATTAAACAACATGCTACTGAAGGATAACCGAGTCAGAGAAGAAATAAAAAGAGAGATCAAGAGATACATAGAAAAGAATGATAATGATAGTACAACATATCAAAACTTTTGGGACACAGCAAAAGTGGTCATAAGAGGAAAGTTCATATCATTACAGTCCTATCTCCAAAACCAAGAACTAGTCCAAATAAATAACCCAATGTTTCATTTTAAAAAAAACTAGAAAAGGAAGAATGAATGAAGCCTAAAGTCAGCAGAAGGAAAGAAACAATCAAAATTAGAGCAGAAATAAATGAAATTGAAAACAAAAAATAAAGATAGAAAAAATAAATGCAACAAAGAGCTGGTTCTTTGAGAAGGTTAATAAAATTGACAAACCCCTGGCTAGACTCATTAAAGAAAAAAGAGAAAGGACACAAACAAAATCAGGGATGAAAGAGGGGAAATTATGACTGACATCGCAGAAATACAAAGGATCATACAAGAATACTATGAAAAAGTATATAACATCAAATTTAATAACCTAGAAAAAAATGGACCAGTACTTGGAAAAATACAACCTTCTTAGACTGAATCAAGAAGAACTGGAAAATCTAAATTGACTAATCAGCAGTATGGAAATTGAAACAATCATCAAAAACCTACTAAAAAGTAAAAGTCCAGGACCAGATGGCTTCACCAGTGAATTCTACCAAACATTCAAAGAAGATTTAATACCTATTCTTTTTAAACTCTTCCAAAAAAACTGAAGAGGAGGCAATACTCCCCAACATATTTTATGAGGCTAAAACCTGGTAAAGATAACTACAGACCAATATCTCTCATGAACACAAATGCAAAAATCCTAAGTAAGATACTAGCAAACCAAATACAGCAACATATTAGAAAGATTATACACCACGATAAAGTAGGCTTCATCGCAGAGGCACAGGGATGGTTCAACATATGAAAATTGATTAATGTGATATAACACATAATCAAATTAAAAAATAAAAATCATATGATCATATCAATAGATGCAGAAAAAGCCTTTCGACAAGATACAGCATCCATTTATGATCAAAACACTTAACAAAATTGGTATAGAAGGAAAGTACCTTAACATAATAAAGGCCATATATGACAAACCCTCAGCTAACATTATACTTAATGGTGAAAAACTAAAGACTTTCCCTCTAAGATCAGGAACAAGGCAAGGCTATCCCCTATCGCCACTGTTATTCAATGTAACATTGGAGTCCTAGCAAATGAAATCAGGCAAGAGAAATATATAAAAGTCATCCAAATAGAAACCGAAGGAGTCAAACTGTCACTATAGGCAGATGACTTGACTCTCTATGTAGAAAACCCTAAAGACTCCACAAGAACATTATTAGAAATGATAAGCAAATACAGTAAAGTTTCTAAATACAAAATCAACGTTAAAAAATTCATAGCGTT
>NW_011889050.1:306766-318018 GCF_000151845.1 Pteropus vampyrus
GTTTGATCTATGGCTGTATTGCCTGCCTTGTGTTTTCTTTACTTTCCAATGATCTCTGGTCCCATGTTCTCTCAGGTTTGTTGTCTATGACCCAGACCTGTGTCATCCATAAGGCCTATATAATACCTGTGTTAACTTGAAATTCACCTATAGTTTTCTATTCCCTTGAAGTAATAAATTCTATGCTGACCTTATTCTACTTTGTTTCTCTCAAATTAGTTGAAAACCACATGTAGCCATACTCCCATAAGCATTGGTAATTAAAAGGAGTTAGTTGATTGTTCTTATCCCTGGTCAGGGTGGTTGTAAGAACCTTGAAGCCTGGAGGCACCAGGAGGAAGGGAAGGAATCAGCGTAGGGAGAGGGGAGGCATTTCTATTACTGTGATAATGTCTTCCTTCCTCCTTAAGCAAATATTTTATTGAGCATAAGCTATATGACAAGCATTGTTCTAAGCACTGCAGATAAATCGGAATGGAATAGAATTATTCCCTGTTCTCTTGGGAGCTTCAGTTATGATGAGGAGAAATAATGACCCTCTACATTGTCTGGTGGTGATAAGTTTATACAGGAGAATAAGTTGGGCAGGGGAATAACTAACTATTGTTTCAGACCAGTGGTCAGGGAAGCCCTTTCTAGTTAGGAGACTTTGGATCAGAAACCTGATCCCATATGGAGACCTCTATAGGAAGAGCAATCCAGACAGAGAGAAAGGCGAGTGCAAAGATCTAAGGTGGCATCACATTTGTTATGTGGAGGTGGAGAGACAGTTGGGCGCCATTGTGGCTGGAGCAGAGAGAGCAAAGAGGTGAGTGTAGGGTATGAAATCGGATCTTAATACTCCTATATTTCTAACTGCCTGTGAAAAGGAGCTGTTGCTCCAGTTATTTCCTAAAATCGAAATCTAGGTCTATTTTCATGAGTGATGACATGCTCTATATTAAGAACTTGTAATTTCACTAGGCCATTCATGAGTGTTTAATATTTTTAAGTATCTGAACAAAGGCTGTTTGCAAACATTGTATTGTGAACAATATATTGCATCAATTTTAAAACTGTCAATTTTTAAATTCTTTTTGAAAAAGTGATATATAATCAACATATTATATTAGTTTCAGCTGTACAGCATAATGATTAAATATTTGTACATATTGGGAACTGATGACCACAATAAATCTAGTTAACATCCATCACCACAAGTACAAAAAATTTTTTTCTTGTGATGAGAACTTTAAGATCTACTCTCTTCACAACTTTCAAATATGCAATACAGTATTAACTATAGTCATCAAGCTTTCCATTACATCCTCATAATTTATTTATTTTATAACTGGAAGTTTGTACCTTTTGACCACCTTCGCCTATTTTGTGCATCCCCAACTCTCCGCCTCTGGAAACCACCAATCTGTACCTTGAATCTATGAGCTTGATTGTTTGTTTTTTCTTTGTTTGTTTTTTTTTTCTTTTAAAAACTATCAAAAATGTTGATTTTACAAAAGGTCAAGAAAGGCTGTGGAAATGTTCTAGATTTAAAAAGCCTAAAAAGAAATGAAAATTCAATGCAATTCCTGATCTTAGACTGGATCCCATACTGGAAGGGAAAAAATCTTCTAAAGTCCTTTATATTAATATTTAGAACAAATATCTCTGTATTTTCAGTTCTAAGCTTATTCAAATCCTGTATATAATTGACTAGTAATGTGTAACAGCATACAAGTAACAGCAAATCCCAATGCTCAGTGGATCACTTAATAAAAGGACTTTATTGACTCACTCATCATAGATCGATCAGGACTTCAGCTTCACTCCTCTGTGACTATCCAGGCTCTGCCTTTTTCCTGTTATCAATTTTGGCCTCAGGCTGCCTTCCACCATAGTGGCAAATATCTCTGCCAACTGCAATCAGGGCTGTATTTCTTTAGTCATATTCAGGAGAAACAGAAAACATTATCACTAAACCAAAATAGTAAATAGAAGTCTCAAACCTCGCCTTAGGTTATAAACCAATCCTAGCCAAAAACTAAGTGCTACGCACTATCAAACAGGAAGGGCTGCCATGGTTTGGGAAGCCACCATAAAGTCCACAGTAATTTTTCTTTCTCTATTGGTTATATAACTCTCTCTTTACTTACTAATAATCACCTAGCATTATTGGATACATAGTGTATGCTGCCTTTTCACATCCTTTTGGCCATTTCAAAGCACAGAGAACTGGGTGATATATTCAAGCTACCCTAAGTAATGGGCATTTTTTGTTATAAACATAATGGGAAGGTAAGAGTGGAAGCAAACCATTTAAGCAAAGTATTTAAGCAAACAGGAAGGCTTCTGGAGCACCAGTCAGGACATAACAGCAGCTTTGGTGACTGGACAGCAAAATCTAATGATTGTACCCTCAGAAGTGAGCACCCTTCACTTGCTCTCTCTCCCCTCCCCTTCCCTCCCCTCCTCTTTTTCCTCCCTTCCTCATTCTCTCTCTCCCTCCCTCTCCCCCTCTTTTATTTGATGAGTCTCTCTTCCCATGTCTGACCCAACTCCAGGAGAGAAACCGGCTCTCTTCTTTCTCCCACCGCAGCAACAGTACAGAGCGCCCTAGGCAGAGCTGCTCTCAGCCTCCAGAGAGCCAAGAAATGCCTACTCCTGGGAAGGCCCTCAGCCTAGATCCTGTGGTTCCCCAGCGATCTCACAGGGCACCGGACTAGACAACATCTGCCTAATAAACCCCTCAAAGCAGCTGTCTGGCAGGCATTCGAGGGGTTTTCCTAAAGACCAAGGTAACTGACATACCTTTTGGGATACCTGTCCTCTAACACAGTATTCCCATCACCCTTAACGTGATTTTACAGGTATGGAAAACGAGATCCTGGTAGTAATTTGTCCAAGTTCTCACAGCTTATAAATGGATGGCAGTGGCAGGATTCAAACCCACCAAGCTTTTGACACCCAGCGCCAGGTTTGACTCCACTGAACATGTGGATCTCTCTCTTGGTGACAGCCTCCCAGGGGGTAGGAGTGCGGCGCGGGCGGGGGGTGGAGGTGCGGAGCGGAGGTGGAGGGAAAGCTGGCAGCTGGAGGGGCAGGGCCCGCGGAGGGACCCCAGGTGCAGGAGCGGAAGCGGAAGTGCCACTGGTCCAAAGCCCTGGAATCTCGCGGGATGGGGCTCAGTCCTAAGAAGCGAGATCCTTGACCTGCAGTCAAGGCTTTGTCAGAGGCAGCCACAGAGCGAAGTGCAGAGGCGACAATGGCCGACAAGGCTGCGGAACTGCGGGGCAGCGGGGCTGCACGGCCACTGAGTCTCGGGCGGCCATGGAGGTCAGAGGCCAGGATGGCGGACTGGGATTGGGGCCCAGGATAAGCCCCAGGAGCCTTGCCGAGCGGTGGTGGGACACCAGGATGGGCCCTGTGTGAGGGCTCGGCTGCTTCCCCTCCGCGCCCTGCAGCCCCTTGCCGCCTGCCCCATCTCTCTCACCTTCCCCAAACTGCGTTCCTCGCGATTACCCAGCCCCTTAGAGCCACATATATCCTGTTTGCTGCAACAACAGACGCCCTCCTTCCCCAGTTCTCTTTCTCACATTAACACGTTCCTCCACTTGAGTCCACCGAAAGTTTTTTGTTTGTTTGTTTTTTACCATTCACGGTTCCATGCATTCTGTCTGGGATTAGGAAAAGAGTTCTTTTGATCACTTGGGTTTGATTTTGTTTTGCAGGATCCTTGTGGCTTCACCAGCCACCCCTGGGACCAGGAAGTCTAAGGTGAAAAAAATACTTGGCTAGCAGGCTCCATGAAGAATGGAAGGGTGATGAATTGGAAAATTGGGGCATGAGAAGGTCTGTGGCCTACTTAGAAGAAATGGCCTTTCTCTAAGGGATCTCAATTTTAATTTACACAGTCACCGCTCTATTTTCTTGTTATATATGTTTTTCCTTTCGAAGCATTCTGGTGTGAAAAGAGTTGACTTTTGTTTACTTCCTGCTCTTGGCTACCACTGCTGGGAGATTCTGCAATTTTTCAAACATTAAACAAAGCTGTTTAATTTACGAGGGTTTAATATAGTGTAGTGGAAACAGTAGACATAGGCGGGAGTCAAGAATTCTGTAGGTTTCTCTCCTACTAGGTGAAAAAAGGTTAAATTGGTAATTTTTATGGCCTTGTACACATTTACCATTCAGCGATTCTCAAAGATAGTGGTTTATTTGCATACTAAGTTTCAGGCCCTTCCCTAAGCACTCAAGTTACTTCATTTCAGCTTCATGGCAGTGGTGAGATAACTACTATTATCTTAGTTTTACAGATGGGAAAACTAAGCCCATGAATAAAGTAATTTTCCCTGATATTTTAGTGAAAGCCTAAATGCAGCCTGATTCATCTTCTTGCTGTAGGAAGTATGCTTCCATATGTTCATGTAGCCAAAGATTCTTTTGGCCTTGAAAAGAATGAAATTGTACAGCTTGAAGGAACTTGAAGTAGAATTAGTTGCAGTCCTCTAATTTTACAATTAAAGGAATTGAAACCTACACTGTGTCTTAACCTCGGACAACAATATCTGTATGTGAGAGGATATGTGCAATTTTTTGACATGTCCTAGTAGTCGCTGAATTTAACATTGAAGTTGGACTTGCTCATTTCGAAACTGTGGTAAGATGGGTAAGAAAAGAGAGTGTTTGGTTGACAAAGGTATATTCAGTAGGCTGTTTTATTTTTTGGCAGGCCTGATGTTTCTTTTGTGTGGTATAGTAGAAACACTAATTATAACAAATTGATAACATCACTACATCTTTCAACTGGAAACATTGCTCCAGGAAAATCTTATCAAGTTTGCCAAGAAGCAGATGATGCTGATATAGGAAGCTAAATCAAGATGTACAGGTACTGGGTTGAAAATATTCATCTTGACTACAATATCATTTAATCGTGGTTAAAAATTAGCTTTTGATACTATGTTGGCTTGTTTTTTGTTGACCAGTGAATCTCATAAAATCTTACTGTCCTAGTGGAATCTATTATGATTTAACATTCCAACCACTTGCCTCTGATATTTTGTTTTATTATCTCACATTCTAAATTGCAGTTACCTTTGAGTTATTAAAGTCAGAGAGGAGGATTTTTAAAAACAATCTGTTAAAAGTTAAGCACATTTTTCCTTCATTTGGATTGTGTATTCTCCCAAGTCAAGCATTTCTTCGAGTGTAGTCAGTTAAAATGTTAGAGACACAAGGTTGTGAGCCCCAAGGAAAAAAAAAAAGAGGCCTAAGTAAATAAAAGTTTTCCATTTCTGGAATTTTGAATTTATTTGCTGAAGTTGGTTGTTTTCTATTCAGTTTCCCTTCCTTTGTATTTCAAAAGGGTGAAAGTATTAGTATCCTTTTTAGTATGTGTGGGTTAATGAATGTCCAGTGACTTCACAAATGTTAACTGCCCACTTTAAAAGCTAAGATTTATTTTCTACTCGAAAAGGTCAAATTGTGTTTGGGGAGGTTGGATCAGTTTGTGATAGAGGGAGTAATTAATTTGGAAAAGTGTTCCAGGCTCCAGACCTAGACATGAGTTGATGAAATAGCTTAACATGTATATTTAATATGAGGTCAGTTGTTGCTTTAAAAGATTCTACGGTAAGAAGTTGTTTACAGCTGAAGTAATATACTGTCTGAGATTTGCTTCAAAATTTATCCAGATGGGTAAGAGAAGAGGGAAAGAAGAAAGTGAATACAGGTCAGGATGAAACTTGATTGGCCATTGAATAATTGCTAAATCAAGGTGACAAGTGAAGTTAATAATTTCTCAACATATCTGCTGCTTCTGAAATGTATTCTAATTTATAGTGACTTTTTTAAAAGAATGTACTTATTAGTCTAGCTTTTTTTTTTTTTTCATTTTTGAACTGGAATCTTTTTTTAAAATGTTTAGAATTCCAGGAAGGAATTGAGGAATTCAAATCAAAACCTATTGATGGAGGGACTGAAGATATTAAGGTAATGGAACAGTTGCAAATATTGCCTTCATTTTTAATTATTTACTTAGAGGCAATGTCTGATGATAAATCAGAATTCCTTGAGGGCTACCAGCCTCCTAGAGCACTATGTGGCTTTCCCTTCCTGCTTTTCCTCTTCCTCTCTGACCTTGGATAAGTTTTTATCCTGTCTGATCGACTGTCAAAAGAGAGGGTTACATGACCTCTCTAGGTCTCCTCTGTTCTGAAGAGACTATTACTCTCTCTTTTTCATACAACACACTCTATAATTATGGTGGTTGCCTCAATCTCAGGCTTGCTCTTCCATCTCTCCCTAAGTAAAGCTAGTCATGCTCAGGACTTTGATGATGAATTTTGGGCTAATCATCTGCAGATAGATATGTATCCCTGGACATGACTACAGTCCCACATCTCACACTCTCCATGCATGCCCATGGGTCATCAGTTTGGTGGCATTCTGCTGATGGCCCTCCCCTGCATTCTGCTCTTTCATGCCTCTTCTTTCACAACTCCCGCCAGGGAAGATTCACACCCTGCTGTGTTCACACAAGCTCTTTGGGCTCAGGCCCAGCTGCCCCTTTAGAGTAAGTCAGTAACAACATGGCTTAGTGTGTGAACTGGTGATTGTCCAAGATTGTGGACCTCAGAACCACGTGGCCCAGGAGTCACCTTGGCCAGCAGGGAAGAGCATGAGGTTTTTTTTCCCCCCTCTGGTCAAGCATATAAACCCTTATCCTGAAAAATGAGAACCCATCCTGGATCTGTCAGGTCTCAGCCAGGGAGGAGTGGCTATGACGGAGCTGACAGAGGCTGGGGCCACTAGGGAATTTATGCCTTAGACAGAATTGTATGAGGAAGGGCAGGGATGCTGGACATCCTAGTTCACAGGGAGCATAAATGTTTATGGAACGAGGCCCAGCTGTAGCCCTAAAAGCTGCATCACAAATCTTTTCCCTGGAGAAGAACACCTGCAAAACAGAGAATCAGGAGATCATGGGCCAGGATCTCAGGAGGATTCAAATCTCAGTAAAGGGTGAACACTGAACCCCAAGAAGGAGCCCGAGCATGGACAATCTTGCCTGCCCCAAGTCCATTTTCAAATGATCTTCTTATGGCTTTGTCCTTTGCATATCCAAGATTGGTCCCTTTACTTGCTTTTCCCCACTTAGTGCTGATGCAGTTCCCGAGACTGAACAAGAGACGTACAAGTTTCAATTATTTGGTCAAAAGAAACCTTGACAAGAGGAGCAGAAAGTATTTCCTCTTTCTCCAAAGTGTGCAAAGGCAGCCACTATCCTGGGGCAGGAAGTGGCCCTGACAAGTGCCACTCTTAAAGACACCTAATTTCAGTGGTGGTTGCTATGCCTGTCAGAGTCCTTTCAACCTCGAAGTCCCAGGAGTTCTGAGGGGCTATGTCTGCTCCTGGCCCAATTTTACAACACTGGAAAGAACCTGTCCTCTAAGGAATGTGAACTTGGGGTTGTCCTTCAGTAGCCAGAGTTGGGGGCTGGCCCTTCTCCTTTCTCCTTCACACAGTAAGCTGATGACACTGCAAGATTTCTTAGTTCAGGGAGGAACGTGAGAGTCCGTATGTCACTGAAATGAGCATGTGAAGTGAAAAAAACAAACCACAACTCTCAGGCTGTCATAAAAACAGGACTTTAACATAATACTCAAATCCAGTATTCACTATTTATAACAAGTAAACAGTACCCCTCCCAGCAGGCCTCAGGAAACGGCAGTGAGGGAGTAAGGGGAGTCGCCCCTCACTCTTGGCTTTCAGGGGACACCAGGAAAAGCCTCCAGTATTCTCCAACAAGAGCAGAGGGAGCTGGCCCAGTGCACACCGAGTGCCCAGCTGCATCCCCACTGCTGACTAAAAGATTGCGCTGCCAGCCTGGACACTTCTTGAGGTCAATAGTAGCCGATTCTTCTTGGCCTTGAGTGTACTTCTGGCCAGCTAGGACTGGGACATCAGCTGGCAGGACAGGATGTAACTAAGGACAGAGTGGTAACTGTGAGCTCCCAGGAAACAGCTCAGGTGACCCTTCTAGTTTCTGCCCAGCAGCTGGAGTCTGGGTACCCCAGTGGTCACTAGGCAACAGGTCTGGGGCTGACCAGGTGCCATGGATGGAGGTTCTGCGGACTGGCCAATAGAGAGAGTCCACCCCTGCCCTCACAACTCTTCTGCAGACTCAACTCTCGTCAATGAGCTGCTCCATGTCCTGGAACCAGGCCCCACAATGCTGCTCAGGCTCAGGCTCTAGTGTGTAGGTGTGGATAGCCTCCTGCAGCAGCATGATCTCTGCCATTACTTTGTGTTCCTGGGGCCAGAGTGAAAAAGGTGCAGACATGGCCTGGGTGGGACATGTTGTACGGGCCTTGTGGTGAATGAGGAGTGGGGCAGGGGACCCGTCCTGTGGCCTTATACACATGGGAACCCTCCTTCCCCCTAATTCTCCCTGGGCCCTACCTGTGCTCAGAGATGGGCATCAACAGCCCCTACTCCAGGAAGTTATCCTCGATGGACCCACCTATCCCCCAGCCACCAACTGGAGAGGTCTCCCACTTTTCTGTTATCAAACTCTCTCAATAAATGTAAGATGCAGGGAATGGAGCCCAGGAGCGTTCTGCCCAGGGCATCTCTTGATTTCCACTCCACTCCCCTGTCCCACAGAAGTGCCACAGCTGCTCAACTCATTCCTTTTCTCCAGGTTTGCTCTCACTCCCCTGGAATGCAGACAGCCAAAGTCCATCAGAAAGAGCACCCTGGTCATGACTAGCCACCTGTGCCCACCCTTCTCATGTCCCAGGAAAGGAGCCTGACACCCAGAAGACAGGACTCACACCAAGGCCAGAAAGTGGGTTTCAGAGTAGGGGTGGAGCATGGGGCTGAGGCTCAGGGACCTTGTAGCCCAGCCCTGTCTGCTGACAGACTGGGAGGCTGAGGCCTCAGACAGGAAGGACCTGCCCCGCTACTTACATGCTTCTTATGTGGGAGGGGCCTGACTTCTTTCTCCCCCAACCTCCAAAGGCACAGCACGAAGTAGAGGCTAACTCCAGCTCAGTCAAATCCTCATCCAGCTTTGCATTCAGACATCTCTGCTGCTTTAGCAGCCTGCAGCCAGAACAGGTATCTCAGGTGGAGCCTCCGTGTACTCATCTGTCACATGGGCATGCATGATGCCTCAGCACCCAGGGGCAGCATGAGACTTTCAGGACCGGAGGATTGTCAAGTGCTGAGGGCTCAAGGCTCAGTCCTACAGCTCTTTTTCCCCAAAATGTCAACCCTGGCCACACCTGCCTGGGCTCCAGGCCACTCACCTCCACATCCTCCCGCGAAGTTGCCAGCATCTCCAGTCTATAAGGAACAGAGCACATTGTGCCATCGGGGCGAGGGTGGGATGAGACCCTGCTCTCAGGTGGCCACGTAGATCCCACATTGAAAGTGTCTCACCCTCAGCCCTCGGGCCCACCCTAAGGATCACAGGTGGAGTAGCCCAGGACCCTTAGAGCCTCACCTAAACGCCCCCTCCCCTTACTCTCCAAAAACACCAGATGGCTCCTGATCACCTCTTGGAGCCTGCTTTTGGCAAACCACAGGGCCAGTGATCCCATGCCCAGCCCTATCCCTATACCCATCCCATACCCAGCTCTTCCAGTACTGGTACCCAGCTGGTACCAGTACTACTTGGACTCCAGCATGCTCTGATTCTAAATCAGCCCCAGCTCCAGCATTCACTGTGTATGTGACCTGGGGCCTGGCCTTCCTGAGCCCCGTTTCCTCTTCTGGAAAGTGTGAGAACTCCAAGTTGTCCTGAAGACACAGTGTCAGAAAGCTCTGCACAGTCCTTTTCTCCCTGAACCTTGTGGGCACCCTGTGAGACCTGCAGTACAGGACGGTCATCCCTCCTTGTCCCACAGGAGGAGACAGAGGCCCAGAAAGGGGCGGTGACTGGCCAGGGGCCCACAGAGGAGAGGCTGCTTGCCCCTCCCAGCCAGAGGCTTGATCCCAGCTGTCCTCACCTCATCCCCAGCGCCGTGGCTGATCAGAACCTGTCCTCTGGTTTATCAAGTTGTGGCCAGGCTCCCATCTTTGCTGAGCCCTGGATGGAGAGGGACGGGGTGTCACAGGAGTCTGATTGAACAGTTCCTGCCTGCCCCACCCCACTGGAGTCCCTACCTACCAGCCTGGACCTAAGGCCATGCCAAGCCTTCAGCAACCCAAGGAACACTTGGGTTGTTTCTGTACACAGCAGTCTGTCTTCATCCACTCAGGAACGGGATCCCTGAGGTACCCCATCCGACTGGCAGGGTAGGAGGTGACAGGACACTTTGCTTCCTCATTTACATGAAGCTTCTGAGGTCTGTTCAGGAAGGATCTACTCAGAATCCATAAGTTCCCCAGACACTTGTCACAAGCCACCTGGGGATTGTGTTATTGAAGAGAAATTTTCACTCAAAAGGATAACCATATAATCAGCTCTTTGTTCTGCTTCTGTAGATAAGCTTGCTGCATAGGCCATAGGCCGGGATGACCTGGAAATTAAAGATTCATCCTCCCTTTTGCTTGTTCTGTCTAGATAACAGATGTATTGCCTGAGTTCATGTCTGAAAATCTCACACTTTGTAACTCTTTGTAAACTGCCTGTAACTCATGGCAACTACTGCACTTTGAAACTCTTTGTAACTGCCAGAGGACAAATTAACCAATCGACCCATGCCAACTGGCCAAATGTAACTGCATGGATAAGCCCTATAAAAGCAAAGTTGCATCTGAGCTCAAGGCCCAGATCTTCAGAGCACTAGCTCCTCTGGAACCGCTGGCGTAACAAACCTGAGTTCTCCAACTCTCCGAGTGGTGCTTGGTTTCTTGTTGGTCTGATTTTTGCAACATTTCTGCAACATTATTGCCAACTAGGTGAGAATCCTGACTCTGACCAACAGGTAGGGAGTGCTGTATGGGCACAGTGGGAAGTCCCAGGATACATACCTGTCTGTCTCTGGACCAGCAATTGGGACCAGAGGCCGAGCAGCCCTTTTGTTCACCTGGCATGTGGGAATCCCCTGCAGTGCCCACCCCTGGAGCAGGCAGATTGCCCTTCCCTTGGAGATATGCAGAAGACCAAAGGGGCAGTAGGGACCTCGCTTCCTGAGGACATGCTGGGTACCCTACACATCCCATTCACCCCACAGCCTGGAAGAAACTAAGTGCCAGCAGGATTGGCCATCATGGAAGCCAGAGACCCACTAACTCTGCCAGGTCAGCATTCTCTCCTGGAA
>NW_011889050.1:319313-324600 GCF_000151845.1 Pteropus vampyrus
GGGCACTGGTGGGCCACCATCTTGAACAGCTCCTGGAGAGTAGCAGGCAGTGTCACCCAGCCCTGACACACCCCAGCTCAGTGTGTCCACAGTCTCAGGAAGGAATCGCTGGTAAGAGCTGAAGCTCAGGAAGCTGTGGATATGGCCTCAGCCTTCTAGGGATGCCTCGGTTTTGTCCTCTGTCCACCAAGGCCACCCAGCACAGAAAGACTGCAGACCCAACCCTGGTGGGGAAGGGAGAGAGGCATCTTTCCCTAATCCATTCTTGTTAACTCCAAACTCCAGCATGCAGCTTAAATAAGCTCTTCCAGCATCCTGATCATCCCTCTGATCCAAGTCCACATTCAGTGCATATCCCTCTGGCAGCTACAAACGTGCTTTCTTTCCTTGTCTCCTTGTGCTGAGGCTGCTGAGTGTTATGGGCAGATATGGTCTGGCTGGCTGTACACAGTGAGCTTTCTTCCCCAACCAAACAACCAGGACCTGCCTAGCTTTCTGTCTTTTCTACCTCATTTAATCTGCACAGCTACCGTATGCTGCAAGTCCTTGAATGTCCACTTATACTGTCCGCTAGTGGAGGAACAAACGATTGGGGGCTAAGAATGTTGCCCAGGTTACACAGGAGGTGAGTGGAGCTGTGATTTGGAGCAGACAATATGAGTCTGGGTCAGGAAAAGGCAAGTTGAGGTGGCCGATGGTGGATGAAATGCCTGCCCTACCCAGCACTGACAGCCGCGCTGCTCACTGCATTCATCACTGTCAGCTGCTCAGCCATTAGCTGCTAACAGAAAGTAAGGATGGTATGCTTCTCGATGATGTCCTGAGCAGAGCTCTATAAAAACAGAGGCTAGTACCATGGTCCTGTGTTATGGCAGCCCTAGCAAACGAATGCAGTCCATCAGGACACACTGAAGAAGTACCTGCTGCACAGCTGAAATGGCAGTGGAACTGGACCCTGTCAAGGTCCGACAGCACTGAAAGGCCGAATTGCTAAGGAAAATAACCTTTATGGGATATTATTGAGATCTGTAAGAACATAGCTTCTGACCAGGACAGCATGTAATGGTTTACAGTTATGAGATGGCGTATTGCAGAGAAATGTGTCCAATACTTAATCCCACTCTATAGGGTTTTTTGTCCAAACCACCCTATCAAGTGTGATGATATGCAAGGCTTAGAGGAGGTCTGTAAGGACAGTTGAACTGACTGCTCCACAGCATACCTGGGACATGTAGTTAAGTAATTGAAAATAGCCAAATGCAAAGACAATATTTTCCTGTAATAGTCCAACAAAAAAGTGAACAGTGTACTTGTATCCTCCCAAGAAGCTGATGTGCAGGAGTGGAGTTCCAGATTCGTTTGGGTGTTCTAATGAGATACATTCATGAAAAAGCCCTAGGAGGGGCTCAGGGGAGTCCCCAGATATGAGTTTTGGTGCAGGGCCCACCAAAATCATCATAGAGTCCTGGCTGTAAAGACCCCTGGGGGCAAACTCTCACCTCACACCAACCACGGCCATTGTTCGTGACTTTGAGGACCTGCACCATGTCCTGTGAGATGGAGTAAGCGAACTGTTTTTCAGATGCCGCCAGGATCTTCGGTTTTGAACTCTACAAAGACAGAGCCCAGTCCTGAGCCAGTGGGCATCAGGGGCCTTCCACCCAGACTGTGATCCTGTGTTATGGCAGCTCTAGCAACCTAACACAATCTCTTAGGACACACTGAAGATGTTCTCTGTAGCACTTTGAAAATGGCAACAGAATCGAATCATGTCAGGGTCCAACAGCATTGAAAGGTTGAATCACTAAGGAAAATTACTTAGTAATAGGATATTATAGAGATGAATAAGGCCATAGCTCCTGACCTGGCCAACCTAGAATGGTTAGCTGTGTTTGGTGCAGAGAAATGTATGCAATACTTCAATTCCACCCCATATTTTGAACAAATCAGCCCATTACATGTGATGTCATATAAGGCTCAGAAAAGGTCTGTAAGGACAATTGAGCAGACTGCTGCACAGGATACTGGGGGGAGGTAGTTGAACAATCAAACTACCAAAATGCAAAGGCATTATGAATTTTTTTCTCTAAGGTTACTTCAACTCCATGAAGAGCATATTTGTACCCAATCTCAAAGCTGATCAGGGGGAGTGGAGGTGGCAGTGTGTTTGGGAATGGGCCTGTGAGCCAACCACTCATGTGGGAAAGCCTTGGGCAAGCCCCAAGGAGTCCCCAGATAGCAGTTTTGGTTCTAGGCCTAACCCAGTCATCTTGGGGTCTTGATTTTAAAGACCTCTCGGGGCAAACTCTTACCCCAGACCAGCCCTGGCCATTGTTGGTAGTGTTGTGGACCTGCATCGTGTCCTGTGAGATGGAGCAGGCAAAGCTCTCCTCAGACTCCTCCAAGATTCACCCTTTTGTGCTCTACAAAGACAAAGACCAGTACATAGCTAGTGGGCATCAGGGGCCTTCCACACAGTATGTGGTCTTATGTTACGGCAGCGTTAGCAAACTTATACAGTCTCTAGGACACACTGAATGTGTTCTCTGCAGCACTTTGAAAATGGCAACAGAATTGAATCATGTCGGAGTCCAACAGCATTGAGAGGTTGACTCACTGAAGAAAATTACTTACTAATGGGATCTTATGGAGATGAATATGGCCACAGTTCCTGACCTGGCTGGCCTACAGTAGTTTTTTCTTTTCTGTGAATTGACACATTGCAGAGAAATGTATAAAATACCTTACTCTCACCCCATATTTTGAACAAACCACCCTATCGAGTGTAATGATGTGTAAGGCTCGGAGAAGGTCTGCAAGGTCAGTCAGGCTGATGACTCTACAAGAAATCTGGGGGAAGTAGTTGAACAATCAAACTACTAAAATGCAAAGGCAACATGAATTTTCTCATCTAAGATTCCTACTGCATGAAGAGTGTGTTCATACCCAGTCACAATGATGATTGGAGGGAGTGGAGGCAGAGATTTGTTTGAGAGTGGTACTATGAAACAGTACCTCCACTCATTTGAAAAAGCCCTGGGAGGGCTCCAGGGAAGTCCCCGGATAAGAATTTTGGTTCTGGGCCCACCACAGTCATCTTGGGGTCCTGGTTGTAAAGACCCCTGGGGGCAAACTCTCACCTCTGACCAGCCCTGGACATCGTTGATGGCCTCATGGACCTGTACCGTGTCCTGTGAGATGCAGAAAGCGAACCCCTCCTTAGCTTCCTCCAGGATCTCTTTCGAGCTCTACAAAGACAGAACCCAGTACTGAGCCAGTGGGTGTCATGGGTCTCTTAGCCAGACTCTGGTCCTGGGTTATGGCAGTCCTAGCAAACTAACACAGTCTCTTAAGAAACACCAAGCATGTTTTCTGCAGCATTTCAGAAATGTCAACAGAATTTTATTAGTTAAGGTCTAACAGCATTGAAAGGAGGAATCGATGAGGGTAATTATATCCTATATGGGATATCATGGTAATAACCAGGTCACAATTCCTTACCTTGAAGGCTTTGCTGTGTTCTGAGAAATGACATGTTGTGAAGAAATATGTACAGTAGCTAAATCCCATCCCATATTTAGAACAAATGCCCTACCAAGTGTGAGGATGTATAAGTTTTGGAGGTCTGCATGGACAGTTAAGCTGTGTGTTTCACATTTACCTGGGGAAGGCAGTTAAAAAATAATGAGTAGCAAATTTGGAAGAGAACATTAAATTTTCCCTCTAAGATGTCAACCAATTTATGAAGTGTGCATTTCTACACTACCGCCAGCTGATGGGGATGACTGGAGTTCCAGAATCATTTTGGGGAGGAAGGTGGGGATGTAAAAGACTCTTGTAGATAATCCT
The DNA here is from genome assembly GCF_000151845.1 of Pteropus vampyrus. Taxonomy (NCBI): domain Eukaryota; kingdom Metazoa; phylum Chordata; class Mammalia; order Chiroptera; family Pteropodidae; genus Pteropus; species Pteropus vampyrus. The sequence goes on from NW_011889050.1 coordinate 323,163, forward strand.
CGGGAGGGCCTTGGGGGAGTACCCGGATTTCAGTCTTGGTTCTGGACTCATTCTAATCATTTGGGGTCCTGGGTGAAAAGACTGCTGGAGGGCAGTTCTCACCTCAGATCTGCACTGGCTATCGTTGTTGCCTGTTTACTGTGCGCCATGTCCTTGGAGATAGAGTAGTTGAACCCTTCAGCAGCCTCCTTCATGATATCCAGGGTGGAAAAGTACAAAGACATAGGTTGGTACCGGGCCAGGAGGCATCAGGGGCCTTCCGCCCAGACTGTGGTCCTACGTTATGGCAGCCCTAGCAAACTGATACAGTTCGTTTGGACACAATGAAGATGTTCCCTGCAGCAACAGAATGGAGTCATGTCAAGGTTCAACAGTATTAAAAGGCCAAATGACTGAGGAAAATGACCTCCTTTATGGGATATTTGGACATGTATAAGGACACATCCCCTATCTTGGCCGGTCTACAATGGATTGGTGTGTTCTGTTTGGTTACACCTTGCAGAGAAATGTATACAATGGCTTAATTCCACTCCATTTCTTGAAGAAACCACCCACTAAGTGTAACAGTGTGTAAAACTTGGGGAAAGTTGCAAGGACAGTTGCTCCACTGGAGACCTGGGTCTTGTAGTTAAACCATCAGAACTAGCAAAATGCAACAACAGAAAAGCTGTTGGGGAGAAGTGGTGTTCAAAATTAATGGGAGTGTGCCTGTGAAACTTTCATGGTAAAGCCCTGGAAGGGTGCCAGGAGGGTCCTCAGATTTGAGTATTGGTTCTGGGCCCACCCCAAGCATCTTGGGATTCTGATGTAAACACTCCTGCTGGCCAAGTCTCACCTCAGATCTGCACTGGCCATGGCTGTGGCCTAATGAACCGGCAACATGTCCCTCAAGATGGAGTAGTGGAAACCGTCTCCAGGCTCCTACAGGATCTCCGAGGTGGAGCTATACAAAGACAGAGCCCTGTGTCAGGCCTGTAGGCCTCAGTGGCCTTGCACCTATCTGTGGGCTTATGTTATGGCAGCCCTAACAAACCAATACAATCTATTTGGACACACTGAAGATGTCCCCTGAAACACTAAGGATATGGCAACAGAGTTAAATCATGTCAAGGTCCAACAGCATTGAAAGATTGAATGGCTGAGTAAAATTTCCTTTTTTATTGCATATTATGGAGATGTAAGAGGCCACAGTTCCTGACCAGAGAAGCCCACCATGTTTTCCTGTGTCCTGTGATATAATGCATTGCAGAGAAATCTATAGAAAACTTTAATCCAATCCCTTTTTTTTTTTTTTGGTACAAACCACCCTATCAAGTGCGATGATGTGTAAGGCTTGGAAAAGGTCTGCAGGGACAGTCGAGCTGACTACTTCACAGGATGACACAGGGCAAGTAGTTCAATTGTCAAAACTAGTAAAATGCAAAGACAACAGAATGTT
>NW_011889050.1:324650-352871 GCF_000151845.1 Pteropus vampyrus
TGGGATATCATGGTAATAACCAGGTCACAATTCCTTACCTTGAAGGCTTTGCTGTGTTCTGAGAAATGACATGTTGTGAAGAAATATGTACAGTAGCTAAATCCCATCCCATATTTAGAACAAATGCCCTACCAAGTGTGAGGATGTATAAGTTTTGGAGGTCTGCATGGACAGTTAAGCTGTGTGTTTCACATTTACCTGGGGAAGGCAGTTAAAAAATAATGAGTAGCAAATTTGGAAGAGAACATTAAATTTTCCCTCTAAGATGTCAACCAATTTATGAAGTGTGCATTTCTACACTACCGCCAGCTGATGGGGATGACTGGAGTTCCAGAATCATTTTGGGGAGGAAGGTGGGGATGTAAAAGACTCTTGTAGATAATCCTCGGGAGGGCCTTGGGGGAGTACCCGGATTTCAGTCTTGGTTCTGGACTCATTCTAATCATTTGGGGTCCTGGGTGAAAAGACTGCTGGAGGGCAGTTCTCACCTCAGATCTGCACTGGCTATCGTTGTTGCCTGTTTACTGTGCGCCATGTCCTTGGAGATAGAGTAGTTGAACCCTTCAGCAGCCTCCTTCATGATATCCAGGGTGGAAAAGTACAAAGACATAGGTTGGTACCGGGCCAGGAGGCATCAGGGGCCTTCCGCCCAGACTGTGGTCCTACGTTATGGCAGCCCTAGCAAACTGATACAGTTCGTTTGGACACAATGAAGATGTTCCCTGCAGCAACAGAATGGAGTCATGTCAAGGTTCAACAGTATTAAAAGGCCAAATGACTGAGGAAAATGACCTCCTTTATGGGATATTTGGACATGTATAAGGACACATCCCCTATCTTGGCCGGTCTACAATGGATTGGTGTGTTCTGTTTGGTTACACCTTGCAGAGAAATGTATACAATGGCTTAATTCCACTCCATTTCTTGAAGAAACCACCCACTAAGTGTAACAGTGTGTAAAACTTGGGGAAAGTTGCAAGGACAGTTGCTCCACTGGAGACCTGGGTCTTGTAGTTAAACCATCAGAACTAGCAAAATGCAACAACAGAAAAGCTGTTGGGGAGAAGTGGTGTTCAAAATTAATGGGAGTGTGCCTGTGAAACTTTCATGGTAAAGCCCTGGAAGGGTGCCAGGAGGGTCCTCAGATTTGAGTATTGGTTCTGGGCCCACCCCAAGCATCTTGGGATTCTGATGTAAACACTCCTGCTGGCCAAGTCTCACCTCAGATCTGCACTGGCCATGGCTGTGGCCTAATGAACCGGCAACATGTCCCTCAAGATGGAGTAGTGGAAACCGTCTCCAGGCTCCTACAGGATCTCCGAGGTGGAGCTATACAAAGACAGAGCCCTGTGTCAGGCCTGTAGGCCTCAGTGGCCTTGCACCTATCTGTGGGCTTATGTTATGGCAGCCCTAACAAACCAATACAATCTATTTGGACACACTGAAGATGTCCCCTGAAACACTAAGGATATGGCAACAGAGTTAAATCATGTCAAGGTCCAACAGCATTGAAAGATTGAATGGCTGAGTAAAATTTCCTTTTTTATTGCATATTATGGAGATGTAAGAGGCCACAGTTCCTGACCAGAGAAGCCCACCATGTTTTCCTGTGTCCTGTGATATAATGCATTGCAGAGAAATCTATAGAAAACTTTAATCCAATCCCTTTTTTTTTTTTTTGGTACAAACCACCCTATCAAGTGCGATGATGTGTAAGGCTTGGAAAAGGTCTGCAGGGACAGTCGAGCTGACTACTTCACAGGATGACACAGGGCAAGTAGTTCAATTGTCAAAACTAGTAAAATGCAAAGACAACAGAATGTTCATCTGCAATATTCAGACAAATATGTCAAGAGTGTATTTTCATACTACCACAAAACTGGTGGGGAAGAGTGGAATTCCAGATCGATTGAGAGAATGCCTGAGAGACATTCATGAGGAAGGCCCTGGGAGGGCCCCATTGAATTCCCCAGATTTGAGTATTGGTTCTGGGCCTACCCTAATTATCCTTAGTTTTGGGTGTAAACACTCTTGTGGGCGAGGTCTTACCTCAGAGCTGCACTGGCTGTAGCTATGTCCTGGTGAACCTATACCACATCCCTTCAGATGGAGTAGTGGAAACTCTCGCCAATCTCCTGCAGGATCTCTGGGGTGGAGCTGTACAAAGAAAGAGCCCTATATCAGGCCTGTGGGCCCTGGGGACCTTGCACTAATCTGTGCTCCTGTGTTATGGCAGCCCTAGAAAACTAAAACAGACTATTAGGACACACTGAAGATGTTCCCCACAGCACTGTGGAAATGGCAGCAGAATTCAATCGTGGTATGTCCATGTCATTGAAAGGCTGCATGGCTGAGGAAAATTACCTTCCTTAAGATATGTAATGGTGATGCATAAGGCCAAAGCTCCTGACCTGGCCAGCCTCAAAAGGTTTGCTGTGCTCTGTGAGGTGACACATTGCCGAAAAATGTATACACGAGCTTAATTCCAAACCAATTTTTTTTTTAAGAAACCATCCTATCAAGTGTGATGACGAGTGAGGTTTGGAGATCTGCAAAGAACAGTCAAGCTGACTGCTCCATTGGATATCTGGGCCTTATAGTTACAGAACTAGCAAAAGGCAATCAAACATGAATTTCTCCAGTACTACCCAAACCAATATGCATGGAGTATATTTCTACCCTGCCCCATAGCTGCTGGGGAGAAGTGGAGGTTAAGATTTGTTTGGAAGCAGGTCTGTTAAACGCTCAAGTGGAAAGTCCTAGGGCCCAAGCGGAGTTGCTAGATTTCAGTCTTGGTTCTGGGCTCACACTAATCTTCTTGGAATCCTGAGTGTAAAGGCACCTGGGGTCCAGTTCTCACCTCAGACCAGCACTGGCCGTTGCTGTGGCCTTGTGAACCTGCACCATGTCCCTCGAGATGCAGTAGTGGAAAACCTCGCCAGGCTTCTACATGATCCCCGGAGCGGAGCTGTACAACAACAGAGCTCTGTATCAAACTTGGAGGCATCAGGGGCCTTGTACCAATCTGTGGACCTATGTTATGGCAGCCCTGGCAAAGTCGTACAATCTATTAGGACACACTGAAGATGTCCTCTGCTGCAAAGTGGAAATGGCAACAGAATTCATTCATGTCAAGGTGTACAGCATTGAAAGCCTGCACGGCTGAGGAAAATTACCTCTTCTATGGGATACTGTGGAGATGTATAAGGCCACAGTTCCTGACCTGCCAAGCCTAGAAAGATTTCCTGTGCTCTTGAGGCAACACATTGCAATCAAATGTATATAATGGCTTAATCCCAAACCATTTTTTGAAGAAGCCACTCTATCAAGTATAATGATGTACACACTTGGAGAAGGTCTGCAAGACTGCTCCACAAGATAAGCTGGGCCTTGTATTAAATAATCAAAACTAGCAAAATCCAATCAAACATGAATTTTTACTGTAATACTCCAACCAATTGGCGAAGAGTATATTTCTACCTTACCTCAAAGCTGCTGGGGTGGAGCAGCTGCAGCACAGTCCCTAAATTTCAGTCTTGGTTCTGGGCCCACCCCAGTCATCTTAGGATCTTGAGTGTAAAGACACGTGTAGTCCAGTTCTTACCTCAGAGCAGAACTGGCTGTTGCTGTGGCCTTGTGAATCTGCTCCATATCCCTGGAGATGGAGTAGTGGAAACCCTCTCCAATCTCCTACATGATCTCTAGGGTGAAGCTGTACAAAGACAGAGGCCTGTGTTGGACCCATAGGCATCAGGGGCATTCTGCACAAACTAGGTCCAAACTTGCAGTCCAAGCAAACTATTACAGTCTGTTAGGACACACTGAAGAATTTCCCCATAGCACTATGGAAATGGCAACAGAATTAAATCACATCAAGGTCCACATCACTGAAAGGCTGAATAGCTGAGGAAATTTACCTCCTTTATGGGACATTATGGAGATGTATAAGGCCACAGATCCCAACCCAGGGAAGTCCTCATATTTCAGTTGTGGTTCTAGGCCAGTCCTAGTCATCTTGGAATAATGAGTGTAAAGACGTCTCTGGACCAGTTACCAATTCATTCCAGCCTTGGCTATTGTTGTGGCCTGATGAACCTACACCTTGTCCCTCAAGATGAAGTAGTTGAAAGCCTCAGCAGGCTCCTGTGGGATCTCCAGGGTGGAGCTGTACAGAGACAGAGCCTTGTACAGACCTGTAATTATCAGGGGCTTTTTACCAATCTGTGGTCTTGTGTTATGGCAGGCCTAGCAAACTATGTCAGTGTCTTAGGACACACTGAAGATGTTCCCTGCAGTACTTAGAATAAGGCATCGAAGTTGAATCATGTCAAGATACAGCAATACTGAATGGTGACATCGCTGAGGAAAAATTCCTCCTTAATGGGATAGTATGGAGATGAATAAGGCCACTATTGCCGACATGGATGGTCTGCAATGGATAGCACATGAAGCTGGTGGTGAGGAGTGGAGGTCAAGATACATATGAGAGTGAGCTTGTGAAACATTCATGTGGGAAAGCCCTGGGAGGGCCTAAAGGGAGTCAAATATTTCAGTCTGGGCTCTGGGCCTGCCCCAGTTATCTTGGAATTCCAGATGTAAAAACCCTCTGGCCACTTCTCACCTCAGACCAGCTTTGGCCATTGCTGATGGTCTTGTGGACATGCAGCATGCCTTGGGGGATGGCATCGTTGAACTCCTCCTTGGGTTTCTCCTGAATTTCCTGAGAAGATCTCTGTAAAGATAGAGCAGGGTACCAGGCCAGTAGGCATCAGGGGTCAACCACCACCTATGGTGTTATAGAAGACCTAGCAAACTAAGCCAGGACACACTGAAGATGTTCACTGCAGCACTGCTGAAATGATGATGGAGTTGAATCATGTCAAGGTCAAACAGCATCGAAAGGCTGATTCACTGAAGAAAGTCACTGCCTTCATGCAATATTATCAAGATGAATAAGGCCACTGCTCTTAAACAGTCTGGCCTACAAAGGTTGGCTGTGCTCTGTGAAATGACATGTTAGAGATAAATGTACATAATACCAGATTTTCACCCTATTTTGTTTAAACCACACCACTGAGTGTGGTAATGTGTAAGACTCGGAGAAGCTCTGCAAGGACAGTCAAGCTGACTGCTCCACAGGATAACTGGGAGAGGTAGTTAAATAAGCTACCAAAATGCAAAGGCAACCTGAATTTTCTCCTCCTAGGTTTCTACAACTACACGAAGAGAGTATTTGTATCTAACCACAGTGCTTGTAGGGAGGAGTAGAGGCCGAGATATGTTTGGGAGTGGCCCTGTGAAACAAACGCTTATGTGGGAAAGCCCTGAGAGGGCCCCAAAACTGTCTGTGGATTTGAATCTGGATTTGGGGCCCGCCCCAGTTGTCCCGGGGTCCTGGATATAAATAGCCCTCTGGGCCAGCTCTCACCTCAGCGGACCCCTGGCCATTGTTGGTGGCCTTGTGTTCCTGCATCATGTCCCATGAGACGGAGTCACTGGAACACTCGGCAGGCTTCTCCAGGACCTCTGCAGTGGAGCTCTACAAAGACAGAGCCCCGTCCCAGGCCAGTAGGTATCGTATACTTTCCAACCAATCTGTGCTCCTGTGTTATGGCAGACCTATCACACTGAACACGGTCCCTTAGGACACACTAAAGATGCAGCATTGCTAAAATGACAATGGAGTTGAATCTTGTCAAGGTCCAACAGCATTGAAAGGCTGATTCACCGAGGAAAGTTACCACTTTCGTGCAATATTATTAACATAAGTAAGGCCACCCAATTAAGTGTGATGATGTGTTAGGCTTGGAGACAGACTACAAGGACAGTTGAGCTGACTACCCCACAGGATACCTGAGGCAGGTAGTTAAACAAAACAGTAGTAAACTGGAAAGACAGCATACATGTTTGTCTCTACTAGACCAACAAATATGTGAGGAGTATATTTTTACACTGCTAAGAAGCTGGGAGGAAAGATTGGAGGTCCAGTTTTGCAGTGATGGGGCACAGAAAACATCCATGTGAGAAAACCATGAGAGCGTCCCAGGGGAGTCACCAAATTAGAGTTCAGGTTCTGGTCTCACATCGCCATTTTGAGGTCCTGGACATGGGGACGCCTCTGGGCCATCTCTCACCTCAGTGCAACACTGGATGGTGTGGGTATCCTGGCACACTTGTGCCTTGTACCGGGAGATAGTGTAGGTGAACCCATCATCCAGCTCCTCCACGATCTCCAGGGTAGGAGTGAAGTTCTATAGAGAGAGAGCCTGATACTGGGCTAAGAGGCATCAGGGGTCTGCTGGGCATTGTCACTGGGGGAGAAGCCCACCACAAACTGTGCTGCACAGATCAGGCCCAGAGGGGCATCTGCAAAGACCTCCAGCCAGGGAAGGAACAAGATAACACATCAAGGGCTCGGGATTAACAAGTGGATGAAAGAACATGGTCCCCAGCACCCCACTTCCCATCCTTCCAGCCATGACTTGGGGTATGAACTTAATGGTTCTGCTAGGCTTATGACAACTAACAACCTGCACCAGCATATAGTGTGCTGCCCTCATCTCAAGCTTTCCCTCGCCACTCCCAATGTGCACACATACACACACAGGATGAGGGGTCAGGTGTGTGGGGTTGTTCGGGCGGGTTCACAGTTGAGGCCTGGCATTTACCAGCCTGCCCTGGGCTGCCCTGGGGTACCTGATGGTGCTTCTTGCCAAATGGCCAGAGCCGTCGGAGGTTGTGCCAATGTCTGTGACATCGGAAAAGACATTGGTTCTGGGCTTTTTTCTTCCCAGAGCCTCGGAAAGTCAGGAAACAGCTACAAAACATCCTGCTCTTTTGACTGTCTTCAGTCAAGTGAGCTGGATAGGGGGCTATCTCTAGAATGTGGGTGCCTGGTTACCAGAGTTCTAACATCAGTTGGGATCTGTCACCAAGGAAGTGAGGTCATTTCTTCAAGGTTCCATTGTCCTGGCCTCTTCTCTCAATCAGAGCCACCCAAAGCCCCCTCTGGGCTGTTGACTGCTCCCCTGCCTTGCCCATGTCACATTCTTACCTGCACACTGATATCTGACACAACCCCCTTCGTGTTTCCTTGGGAATGTACCAGGTTCCCAGCTTGAGGAGAGAGCTGTGTTCAGACCTCTTTTTTCTTACCAGTTCTCTGATTTAGAGAAAACTTGGTGCCACTCAGGGCCTCTCCAGTTTACCCCCCTGCACAGTAGGGATGACACTAGACACTACTTCCTAGGAATATTGTCAGGTGTAGATGAGGTAATACCTTGAACACCTGTGGGCTGGTGTCACATGAGTCTGATGTACAGACTTTGAGGTGGAAGGTTCACAAGAATGAGTGGGATGTAGCATGGAATACCTCTCGGAATAGGCCTGGGTTCCAGCTGTGTGATTTTGGGAAAGTCACTGCCATTTGTGGCCTCATTTATGAGTTTACAACTTCAAGGAGTTGAAATTAGAGAAGATTCAGATATTATCATCCACTGGCTTAAAACCTTCCAATAGTGTTTTGTTGGACTTAGAATCAAACCAAGTACCTCATATGGGTCCATTTAGGTGGAGCCTCCACTATGGCTCCCAGTGATTTTTTCCCTCCTGATATGACTGTCCCTGTGTATCCACTAAGAGGTTAGTAAATGGCTTCTGAACAACAGAATACAGCCAAGGTGATGGGGCATCAGGTCCAAGTTTCTTTTTACAAAACCTCTGGCACTTGTCTCACTCTCAGGAATTCTCTAGTTCCTTCCCTTTCTCTCTACCTCTGTTTCAGTTTGTTTCTGTGAATATCAGTCTCGCTGTGTCTGTCTGTCTGTCTATCTGTCTGACTGTCTGTCTGTCATATCTCTGGAACAAGAAGAGCAAGCTCTAGAGTTTTGAGCTGGTAGCTGCACTATCTAGTGGCTCCATAGGAGAGAACCGAGGGAGGGCCCAGATCAACAGACAGGACCTCAAGCTCTCAGCCCAAACTGCATCCATCCTACAGTAACTGGGCGCATGACCTTGAGAGCGAATCTGCCTCAGTTGAAATGCAGCCCCTGGTTCATAGAGACCTTGTGGCAGAGATGCCCAGCTACATTTTGCTGTGATGCCTGTTCTACAGAAATTGTGAGATGTTAATATTTGTACTTTAGAGATGCAAGGTTTTGGTGCAGGATTGTTAGTGCCTCATTTTCTCCATCTGACACTTGGCAATAATGATAAACATACCCTGTCGGAGCTTATGGAGAGTCTTAAAGAATTTGAAAAATGTTGAGAACACCTGGCTTATTACAAAGGCTGTGTCTATGTGCTATGAAGAAGTTTAAAATTTCTACTTACACTCTCTGTAAGTCCCTGAGAGTGGGGAGTGGTGCCTGGCCCAGTGTAGGAAGCACTCCATAACATACAATGAATAAATGAATGAGTGCACTGTTGATGGCCTTGCAAATGTCCTATCCTGCACTGGCCTCACGTCACCCACGTGGGGGCCTTTTCATGGCTTGAGGACAGAATTTCTCAGGGTCCTGGGGACTTTTGGAGAGAGTTAGGACTCCCTGGGTGGGGTGAAGATGGTTATCAGGGTCATCCCAGCCTTCTTTGGGGGAAGGCAGGAACATTGAACTGTGGACAGAATCAGTTCCAGCCCAGGGCCTGGAAGACAAGAAAGGGAGTGGACACTGCCTAGGAGGCTCAGATGGAATAGTCAAGGGCCAGGAGGAGAATCTTGGGGTCCATTTCACCAGCTGTTCATGCTGTATTGAAGGCCCTGTGCTGAGATATATAGATGATTTTTTTGACTCTAGAAATTAAACTTTTATTTAGAAATTACTCAGATGAAAATCATGTAAAATAGTGAACTTCCTTGCTGAGTGGGAGCTGCAGGGCTGTCTCTGGGGCCACCACGAGGACCTCATCTCTCAGGCACAGCTGCAGGTCTGTTCCTGGTCCCAGGACCAGGATGATGATCTGTGTGCTGGGCATCTGTTGCCAGTAGGAAAAACCTCAGCTTCTAGGAAAGCCTCAGATGGGGGAGACGGGAGGGAGCTGATGGCAACTTCACCCTTCCCAACTTCAGACTACTCGCTGCCAGAATATTATTCAACCTTAAGAAGGAAGGAAATGCTGGCACATGCTACAACCACATGCATGAACCTTGAGAACACTATGCTAAGGGAAATGAACTGGTCACATTTGGGCAAATATGGATGATCCTACTTCCATGACATCCCTGGCATCATCTCATTCATGGAAGTAGAATGATGGCTGCCTTAGGATGGGAGGAGAGGAAAATGGGAGTTAAGTGTTTCAGTTTTGCAAGATGAAAAGGGTTCTGGAGGTGGGTGGTGGGATGGCTGCCTGGCAATATGAGTGTATTTTATACCGGTGAGCTGTTGACTAAAAACGATTAAGATGGTCAGTTTTATGTAACATGTGTTTTACCACAAGTTTTGTTAATTAAAAAGAATTACTTGTGGCTGCCCAGAAGTTACAGTCACCCTGACACCTATCTGGAAGGAAGAGCATGTCCTGGACATCCCTTGGGACCTGGAGTACGGGCAGCAAAGACTCACCCATTACCCTCCGAGAACATGGGAACTTCCTTTAGGTGGCTGCAGGGCAGCAGTAAGTCACAGCATGGGTTTGGCTATATATAATTAGGTCTGCTTCTGTGGCCAGGGCAGAGGGCGGAAGTCCACGAATGCTGTGGTCATGCACAATTCCCTGAGTGTTAGGCATGTTACCTAGAGAAAGCCCAAACCCAGCACCGACCAGCTGCAGGATTCCTGTCCCCATGAAACAAAGATACAGCCCCAGATCTCCCAGAAGGAAACACCCTTCTCTTTGATGGTTCAATGGAGTGTGACCCTGGCATTTCAACCAGAGGCCTTTGGAGGAAAAGCTCAGTGAGTTCTCTCCTGTCCTGGCCTGGTATCCTGCTCCATTTGCTGCCTTTTGGTAGATTCAATCAGGCAGTGGTTGAGCTGGAAGACAGAGACAGACTCAGTCAGATTGTCCACACAAAAACCTACTGGTCACTTTTCTCAAGCTTCAAAGTCTACAGGCACCTTGTGCCCACATGGTTTTCACACACACACACACACACACACACACACACACACACACACACACACACACACACTGTTACTGAACCACAAATGATAGCTCTTGGTAAGATAGCCCAGCACTCACCCTGGTTATCCTGCACCTTTGGGCCCCCTCCATAAACACATGTGAAGACACCAGGGTAGCACATGTCCAACGCAATGGGATGTACCCGATTCTCTCACAGCTGGCGTGCCCTTTTGCTGGAGTTGCTTGCCCTCTCCTTTGCAGGCTGTGAAGCTGCTGGGGAGCCCCTCTGTGGCCTCTTGATGCTGAGGGCAGCCTCCAGCCCACAGCCAGCAAGAAACTGAATCCTACAACTGCAAGGAACTGACTTCTGCGCACAACCAGAGTGAGACTGGATGCATTGCCTCCCCTCGTAGAACTACAGATGAGACCACAGTCTCAGCTAAGACCCTGGTCACAGTCCTACAAGATCTGCCGTTGGAGGACCCATGTCCGTACTCCATGCCCTGATTCCTGACTATAGAAGCTGGGAATAGTTGTAAAAGTGTATTGCCACTGGGTTTGTGGTAATATTGCTGCATAGCATAATTATCTAATATGCCACCTTATGAAATCAGTTTCTACATCCGTTTTTGACTTGTATAGAAGAAATTTTGATATTGGAGAGGAGTGCTACTTCATAATGAAATTTTGTGAAAATGAAAGTTATATGTTGCCATGTTGGGAGACAGTTCTCAATGGGTCCCTCACGGTTCTGCTTGTCTTGCAAAGGGGCACTGTCTACCCTTATACCTTTGTGTGTGTGAAACATCCTTGGAAGACAGAGGGTGTCTGCCTCTGCAGCACAGGGCAGGTTTGCTTACAGCCTGGAAGACAGAGATGGTGTCTCCTTTGGAGCAAAGGGTAGACATTCTGACTGCCCATTATTGAAGATGTGGGTTTCCTCAGCCCATTGTTCCTTTTCTGTGATGCCACCCAGTGTATATGTAGTTGTCATCTGGCCTTCCTCGCATCACCCTGTGGGAACTGGAGTTCAGAGAACTGGCACACAAATGGTGATTCTCTGCTGCTATGCTATAAGTAATAAATTCTCCATTATTTCTGACCCAGCATTTTGCTGGAGTCTATCTACATTCATAGGAGTGTGTCAGGAAGATAGGGTCAGATCTCAGACCTCTCAGAGCTCTGGAAAGCAATTGAGAATAATGCACAGCACGTACTTACCTAGGAAACTTGCTTAGAAAGCAATTTCTTTTTTTTGAACGGCAGAGATGTAAATATAATACAAAATTTCCTCTGAACTTATTGACTAGGTGAGTGATTGTCATTTCTTTCTATCAGAATATGGTGTCAACTTCTTTTCTATTCCCCTCAACCACCCACCCTTACTTAGTAAAGTCTTCACACTTGGGATTAGTTAGGCATGAACATTGCTTAAGCATATCTTCAATGTGGAGGGATTTTCAAGTTTCTTATTATTTGTTGCTCGTCACATGACCAGGGCTGCCATCCCATCCACGAAATGACCGCCTCGTGCCATTTGTAACTAATGCCCCTATTCAGTTCTGTAGGACAACATTTTCTGTATACTGTAAAAGAGTCCATTGCAGTCACCATTTCAAGTCTGCTGTCTACTTAGCAATGTACAAAAACAAACAGACCCAGAGGCTTAAAACAGTAAAATATTGCTGGTTAAAATGAGAATCAGGAAGCAAGAACTCGATACAAAGGTCCTAATCAAATTCACCTCACAGTTACCTCTGTAAAACAGACAGTGGCTTTCAATCTCTTATGATGTAGTTTTCACATGCTGCCTACTCTCTAATTATAGCTCTCTAAAACTGTGGTTTTTCTTGGGGGAAGTAGGGTGCTGAGATTTGAAAATGTAGCATTTCAGCTATAGAATGAAAATATTGTAAACTCTCTCTTTGAAAATAAAATGTTTTAAATCAGAATTATGAACTTCCCTGTAAGATAAGACAAGCTTAGATTAAATGAGTAAAATCTCTGATTTTCTAGATTTCTAGACTTCCTGTTTGTTCACTGCTATAAATTGCCCCTGATCTTGCAACTGTTTTTACCAATACCTTGTGAGATATAAAAGTGGGCCTGACAGGCTATCCAGAAGTTTGAAATGGAGAAGATATTGTGTTTTATATGCGGTGGGGTCCATTTCCCTTAAATGCCCCAATACCCAAGCTCCCAGAAGGGAAGGGTTTGCTCAGATGTGCATAACACCTGCCTTTTCTCATTTAAATTGGGTGACCAGTTGTTCCAATTTTCCTGGATGTCTACTTTAAAATGGAAAGTTTTGTATCTTGTCAACCTCCAGTCCTGGAAAAACTAGAATGGTAGGTTGACCTACTTTAAGTATAAATACTAGTCCTCATGATTGTATTGATTTCAAGTTTGTGAACCATGTATTTAAAAACTGAATAATTCAGAAAACATGGCTATGTGATCACATACTATGTAAATAAACTTGTAATGGACTCCTTTTTTTTTTCTTTCTCCCCTGACTTCTTGGGTTCTCTTTCTTTAACTCTATGAAAATCATGTAAGAATTCGGTGCTTGAGAAGACTCATGTTTGCCTGTCTCTCCTCAGCAGTAATTAAAAATCATAAAACTTTGATTTAATAAGTCTTTTGGGTAGTTTCTGAGATGATGAGTTTGTTGAGAACCAGCGGGTGAGATTGAGATAGCAGCAGATCCCAGAAGAAATTGTAGCAGTGAGTGCTGGGTTACAAAACAGAATATCTATAGCCCTGAGAACTAGAAAAACAGCTCCCGAGTGATAGATGCACACAGTGGCAAATCCCACAAACAAAGGTTGGAGGTACAGAGGCAAGGCAGCTGAGGTCTGGCAGTCACCATTCCTAGAGGAGAACAAAGCCACAAACATATCAATGGCCTCTCCTAGCCCACTCGGCCCCTACACATTGAGACTGATCCCAGCAGAGGCACCTGGGACACCTCAGGCAGCACAACACTGCACCTGGCTGCTGAGGCAGTGCTGAAATTTAAAGGACTTGCCCACCAAATTCTCCCATAGGGGTGGTGCCTTGAGACCAGGGCAACCTGTTCACAGAAGAGTGGCCACCTTTGCAAGGAATACAAGGCATCTTTCACCACCTAGCAGAGATCTAAGAAACTAGAGCAGTGCAAGAGAAAATAAAACACTTGGGCTTCAGCTACACATCGTGAAATAAAAGAAAAAAAACCTAAACTGCCAAAAAAGGAAAAACCCTAAATAAAAAAAAAAAATCAGAGTTCATTCTCATAAATGCCTAGGTAGAGAAATAATCCATCAAATACCATGAACTATCAAGGTCATAAGATAGTTCAGAAAGAAAACAAAATATCTCTAGAAAATATACTTAAGGATATGGAAATATGTGGTTTAAATGACAGAGAATTCAAGATTGCAGTTCTGAAAAAATGTAGTGAGATGCAAGAAAACACAGGCAGTTTAATAAATTCAGAAACAAAATCAATGAACAATAAGAATACTTTACCAAAGAGATTGAAACTTTTTTAAAAAGTAGAAATTTTAGAGCTCAATAAAAGAGATGAAGAATGAAATAGGAACAGAGCTAACCAGATAAAGGAAAGAATTAGTGATATTGAAGATAAAAATCTGGAAATGACACAGATGGAAGAAGAGAAAGAACTCTACAAGAAGTATCTGACTCTATCAGAAAGAGTAATATAAGAATAATGAGTATATCAGAAGGAGAAGAGAGGAGAAGGGAACAGACAACCTATTCAGACAAATAGTGAGTGAGAACTTCCCAAATCTATGGAAAGAACTGGATCCACGAGTCCAAGAAGCAAACAGAACACCTAATTATCTCAATCCAAAAAGGCTTTTTCCAAGGTACATTATATTAAAACTGTCAAAAATTAATTATAAAGAATTCTCAAGGTAGCCAGGGAAAAGAATATGGTAACCTATAAAGGAAATCCCATTAGATTATCATTGGATTTTAAGCAGAAACTCTACAACTCAGGAGAGATTGGAATTAAATATTCCAACAAATGAAAGAGAGAAGCTACCCAACAATAATAATATATATCCAACAAAGTTATCCTTTAGATATGAAGGAGAAATAAAGACTTTTCCAGAAATACAGAAGCTGACAAAATTTTCCACCATAAGGCCTGCATTACAGGAAATAATTAAGGAGGTTATTCCATCTGAAACAAAAAGGTAAAGGAATACAAATCTATGACTAATATGACTAACAGATAGACAGAAGCAGGAAATTACAAACTTTATTCACAACAGGGCACTATATACTTAAATATAACATGAAAGGTAAAGGAGGTAAAAATATTTTTTAAAAAAGAGAGAGAGAGAGAGAAGAAGACAATAGCTACTACAATTTGGAAATGACCTCACAGCACAAATAAGGATAATTTGTGACAACGAAAAACATAAAAGGGAAAGGGAGTCAAGATCTGAACTTGGAAAGGTAAACAAAGATAAAATGAATGCAGAAGAAAAAGGACTGCTGTATATATAAAACTTTCTTTTACATAAACTACACACACAAAAACTCAGAAATAAGACACATAACATTAAAAAGTGGAAACAGAAAAACATCATACAATATCACCAAACTGAAATAACAGACAGAAACACATGCGTAAAGAAACAATGGATACACCAAGCTACCAGAAAACAAAAGATAAAATGACTATAGGAAATCTTCATATATCAATATGATGTAAATGGACTGAACTCACCAATAAAAGCACAGAGTATCAGATTTGGTTAAAAAAAAAAACTTGATCATATACTGCCTTCAAGAGACACATCTCAGCTGTAAGGGCAAATACAGACTCAAAGTAAAAGGGTAGAAAATGATATGCCAAGCAAATGGCTTCCAGAGAAAAGCAGGTGTAGCCATACTAATATCTAATGAAATAGACTTCAAGATAAAAAAGGTAACAAGAGACAGTGATAGACACTACATAATGATAAAGGGGACCATACATCAAGAAGACATAACACTTATCAATATATATGTTCCCAATTAAACAGGACCAAAATATATGAAGCAACTACTAACAGAATTAAAGGGAGAAACTGACAAAAACACAGTTGTAGTAGTGAACCTAAATATCCCACTGTCAGCTATGGATAGATAATCGAAACAGAAAATCAATAAAGAAACATCAGCCTTAACCGATACATTAGACCAATTGGACATAATCAACATTTACAGTCTTTTACCCCAAAACACCAGGTTATACATTCTTCTTTAGTGCGTATGGAACATTCTCAAAGATAGACCATATATTGGGACACAAAACTAGCCTCAACAAATTTAAGAAGACTGAAATCATACCAAGTGCATTCTCCAACCACAATGCTTTGAAATTGGAGATCAATTGCAAAAAGAAAGTGGGAAGAACCACAAATACGTTTAGATTAAATAACATTTTATTAAAGAATGACTGGGTCAAAGAAGAATTAAAATGAGATGTTAAAAAATATATAGAAACAATTGAGAATCAAATTACAACATATAAAAATTTAGGATACAGCAAAAATGATAATAAGAGGAAAGTTTATTCATTACAAGCCTATCTCAAGAAATAAGAAAGATCCCAAATAAAAATCCTAATATTACATCATAAAAAAGTAGAGAAAAAAATGAAGCCCAAAGTCAGAAGAAAGAAATAATCAAAATTAGAGCAGAATTAAATGAAATTGAGAACAAATAGACAATAGAAAAAATTAATGTAATAAAAAGCTGGTTCTTTGAAAAGATCAATAAAATTGACAAACCCCTAGCTAGACTCACTAAGAAAAAAAGGGAAAAGATTCTAACAAAATCAAAAATGAAAGAGAAGTTATGACAAATACCACAGAAATACAAAGATCATACAAGAATACAATGAAAGACTATATGCCATCAAATTTAATAACCTTAAAGAAATGGACAAGTTCGTAGAAATATGTAACCTTCCTAGACTGAATGTGGAGAACTGGAAAATCTAAATAGACTGATCAACAGTAAGGAAATTGAAACAATCATCAAAAACATCTCCAAAAGTAAAAGTCCAGGACTTTTAAATTCACTTTCACTAGTGAATTTACCTAAACATGCAAAGATGAATTAATATTGTCCTTCTCAAACTCTTCCAAAAAACTGAAGAGCAGGTAACACTTTCCAACTCATTTCATGAGGCCAACATTACCCTGATACCAAAACCTGGTAAGGATAACACGCACGTACACACACACACACACACACACACACACAAACTATAGACCAATATTGATAGAAAACAGAACAATGAAGGCCTCTGGTAGTGATGGAAGAAACATGGCTTCGACAGAGAAGGAGTATAAAAGCCTTTGGGATGTTGGGATGGTGTATATCTTCATCTGGATAGTGATTACAGGGCAGTATCAATATTGATTGATTCTTCCTGTTCTTGTATTTCATAATGCAATTGTGCAGAATGTACTCTTTAGCGTCTTGCTTCTTTCAATAAACACATTTTTGAGCTTCAACTATGTTAATGTGTCAGCAATTTGTTTCTTTTACTGCAGAATAATTATCCTTTATATGAATATACCACTATTAATTTATGTATTATTTAATTAAGGAGTACTTTGCAGCTTTTATTAATAAAGATTTGTTTGGAACATTCTTGTACATGTCTTTTGTGGACTTATGCACGCACTTCTTTGGATATATTTTTAGAAATGGAAGTGCTGAGTCATAGGGTTGTTATAGATTTGGCTTTGGTAAATACTGCCAAACAGTTTGAAATGGTGAACTTATGTATACTACATCAACCATGTAATAAAAATTTCAGTAGCTGTAAATCCTTTCCAATACTTGGCGTTGTCAAACTTTTCTTTCTTTTTTTTTTTTTTAACGCCTACAGCACCTGGTCTTCCTAGGTGGTCTCCCATCCAAGTACTAACCAGACCCGACCCTGCTTAGCTTCCAAGATCAGGCAAGATTGGGCATGTTCAGGGTGGCATGGCCATTGACAGTGTTGTCAAACTTTTAAAAAAATTTGTATTGCTATATCTGAAGTGGTACCATGTTTAAAACTTAAAATTCTCTTATGATCAATGGTATTGAGTAATTTTTTATATGTCTGTATATATGTCTATATATATAATTGAAAATTTTATTATAGTGTAATTTATATTTTTATCACTTGTTTGTTTTTTATGTTTTTGTGTGTGTCCTATTTAATAAAAATTTTTCTATCTTTAGGCCTTAAAGAAATTCTTCGATGCTTTCTTCTAGAAGCATCATTATTTTACTTCTCACATGTAAATGGTCTACATATAATTCAAAATTTTGCCTTGTGTTTGGTGAGTCAAGGTTTTGATTGCTCATGTTATTTTCATTCTATATCAAATAGCTCTTTACTATTTATTGCAAAAGAACAACAGCAAACAAACAAACAAACAAAAAACACCACCCAAAACTATATGCCCCTCTAGTGCCTCTATTAGAAATCAAGTGACTATGTGTGGGTCTTTTCTCAATACTTTGTTCTTTTCCATTTGTCTTTTTGTCTGTCTTTGTACCTACAGTACACCAACTGCCTTAATCGCTGTAGCTGTATAATAAGTCTAGAAATATGATATTTCTAGATTTCCATGCAAATTCTGGAATCACCCTTTCAACTTCAGAATATTCTTAGGGGATTTTAATTTAATTTCATTGAGCCTATATGTCAAATTTGGGAAAATTGAAATTCTAAAAATATTGAGTTTTCTATTCTACGAACATGAAAGACTCTATTTACTAAGTCCTTTAATTCACAATACAGATTTATGTATTGACATTGTATGCAGAGACCTGTGTTACTGAAGCCCCAGGGTTTTTTCCTAGAATCCACCTGCCTGTGGGTATTGGTCCAAAGAAATGCACGAACAGAAGTTTGTAGTATAGAACGAAAAAAAAAAGTTTAATATAGAATTGGCCGATTTGGAGGTGGGGTGCTTATGCTTCTAAAATCTCGACTCTGATGGTATAGTTACAAATTATATAGAGCAAAATCACAAGACACTGTGGCTTAGAGGTTTGGGGTTGTGATAGGAGCTGATTGGTCAGAGGTAAGGTAAGGATAATCACTTCTTCAGGTCTCGAGGATAGCTCTGAGGTTTCTTCAGGCATCTTTGTCTGGTCTCATGGGAAAGTAGCCAGGGGGCGGTCCACCTTAGGACTCAGGAACTGAAACATAGGTCAAGATGTTATCTTTAACCTGTCAGAGGTCTGAATTTTGTGACCTGACCATTAGTCAAATCCAGGCTACTGTCTTCTGCTGCCTCAAGAGTTGCTGATTATGTGGCTAGGCTAGGTCTCTGCGAGGTGTATACATACAGAGAGAGGGATGTAATTTCTAGAGCTAAGATTTAAAACTAAATAATATCAAAATCATAAGGACTCTTGGTTTTATCTATAGTATAATTCTTATAGAAGTGGTGATAATGGACATTTTAGTCTTTTTTACAATATGAACAGTAAAATGTTCCATATTTTATCATTGAATATAATGTTTGTAGGATATTGATAGAAAGTTATCACATAAGGTATTTTTCCATTATTCCTGGCTTGCTGAGAATTTTTATCATAAATAGATGTTGACTATTTTTTTCAAATTATTTTGCAGCTACTGAGATCACTAAGCAAGAAAGGTATATCTGGAAGATAAATTTCTGATCAGCTCTTCAATCCAATCTGATCCAATGATGCACCAACAAAAATGTCTGGACACATTCGGGGTAAAGAGAAAAATAGGAATTATGAGCATTTATTTTATTCCCAACAGGCTTGTGCCAAACACCATCTATCTGAATTCAGGCCAGTAATGAGGTGAAGGATACAGGAAGTAAATTTTGTGACTTGAGAAAAGAAATTCATCCCTCAGGCTGAGCTAACAGGCTTTTCTAACATGGCCACCGCTGTTTGCTCAAGTGTAAAGAAGAGGCAAATGATCTCTGCAGCTGGAAGCCCGGTTTGCCCCACACCTACTGCTTTGCATGTTACTCCCAGCCCATTCTGCTGACCAGGGCCCATATCAGTGCCTGGAGTCAGTGCTCTGGGGAAGAGCTGCCTCAGTTAGGACACAGAGCGAACCATGGAAGCCCCCACTCAGCTTCTCTGCCTCCTGTTACTCTGGATTCCAGGTGAGAGAAACTTGGGGTAGTTCCGTATGTCAGTGAAAAGTTTGTCCATGTTGAGTCCTGTGACCTGACACCTTTGCTCAGCAAGTATAATAACTAAAGCTCAACATAGACCAACAATCCTGGTTCTGCTGGGAAGACAATCGGGTATGATCCAGATTACACAGGTGACTTTTGTGTCTTATTTCCAATCTCAGATACCACCGGAGAAATCGTGATGACCCAGTCTCCAGCCTCCTTGTCTTTGTCTACAAGAGAAAGAGCCACCTTCAACTGCAGGGCCAGTCAGAGTGTTAGTAACTACTTAGCCTGGTACCAGCAGAAACCTGAGGAGGCTCCCAGGCTCCTCATTTATAGAGCATCTACCAGGGCCAGTGGCATCCCAGCCAGATTCAGTGGCAGTGGGTCTGGGACAGAATTTACTCTCACCATCAGCAACCTGGAGCCTGAAGATTTTGCAACTTACTACTGTCAGCAATATAATAGTGGGTATCCACAGTGATTCAACATGAAACAAAATCCCATAAGTACTTTAATGCTTATTTCATTATACCAGCTGCTTCCTTTATAAGCAGCTGTTGTAGTAGTTGCATGGTTTTAGCATCTCTGTTCTGTTTGGAAAGGTCCTGGCCAGTTTAATAAGACAATATCATCAATAACAAACAAGGATTGGAAAGGAAGAATTAAAACTACTATAATTCATGGATGAAAAGACTGTATGCACAGAAAATTCCAAATAATATATTATTAGAAATAAAGAGAAATGGGTAATGATTGGATTCAAAGCCAGCATGCAAGAGTCAATTTGATTTCTATGTAACTGAAATAATGCTGAAAAATTAAAATTATAAAATACATCTTTTACAAGTGCCTCAAAAACACCAAATATTTAGGAAAAACTAACAAAACACACTGAAGCTCTAGAATATTATTCAGAGAAAACAAAAAATGCTACATAAATGGAAGGTCGTATTATATTCAAAGACTGAAAGTCTCAGTATCATAAAGATGTCAGTTCTTCACAATATTAACAAAATTAAAACCCCAACTAATTTTTAACAAACATTTATAAGCTGATTATAAATATTTTATGTGGCAATGTCAAGGACTAGAAAAACCACAGCAAACCTGAGGAAGTGCCAGAATGAGGACTTACACTGCTGGATGCCAAGACTGTGGTGCTAAGATAAGCTCAACCAAGTTGTCCAATAGAATAGAAGAGAATATTCAGAGACAGACCATGTGTATATTGATACTTTTAATGGTAAAGATGATACTGCAGAGCATTATAGAAAGTACAAATGGACAACAGGGTATATAAAAGGTGCTTAACATCAATAATCAGCAGAGAACTTTAAATAAAAATTACAACAAACTCACTAAATATTCAATAGGATGCTTTAAAAAAAACTAAAAAGATCAATAATACCAAATAGGAACAATTAGAATGTTTATGTATTGTCTTTGGAAATATAAAGTAGAACAAGTTAGAGAACTAACATGAAAATACACATACCCTGTAAGGAGCAATTAGAATGTTCATGTATTGTCTTTGGAAATATAAAGTAGAACAAGTTAGAGAACTAACATGAAAATACACATACCCTGTAATCCAGCCCTTTCACTAAGAAGCGTATATAGATGTACACTGAAGCAAATGCACAATATTGTTCATATCATTATTTGTGATGACTCCAAACTGAGAACAGCCTGTCAACCAACATCAGAATAAATAAAATTAGTCATCTGCATACAGTGAAAAGCTATACATGGATGCAGATAAACAGACCTGCTGCTACATCTAAGAACATGGGAGAATCTCACAAGTATAATAAAGTACAAAAGTTATAAACGAAAAGAGATTGTTATCTATGATTCCATATTTTTAATTTACAATGTTAAAAGGCATGTTATATTAAAAAAAAAAAAAAGTAAAGTTACACCAGACCAGTTAAAGAGGCCAAGAAAAACTTTATTCAAGCTGAGATGGGACATCAGTTGTAAAATTCTAAATCTTTTAGCAGGAAATGAAATAGGACATCTTTTGCAGAGTTAATCTTTTTAGTAAACCTAGTTAAGTTTTCTTCCCTCCTGTCTTTGGAAAAAAGGCCCTCTCCCTCAAATCCTGATAATTGCCCTGACGACTCAGATCCTCTGGCTATTGATAAGGGTCATCAGTCCATTGTTAGCAGAAATGGTGTTAAGTCAGACTGGGCTCTTAGAGTCTGAGAGGGGAGGAGACTTTAGGCCAAAGGTTTTTTTTAACTCTTTAAGAAATATATTAACCAAGCCCGTTTCCCTTTACTCTCTTAATAGGCAAATCAATAATAGAAAATAATAGATATATGATTTAAATAACGAGTTTTTATCTTCTTTACCTTATCTAGGGACTGAGGTGGTGCTTCAGCAGGAAACCCAAGACCCCACCTGAGTGAAGCAGAAAGGAAAAGAGTTTCATGAAACCCCTGTAGGCAGAGACTACAGCCATTCTCAGCAGGAAGCAGATACCGAAGAAGGGACCTCCCATCCCTCAACATCTATACTAATAACAAGGAAGGTTCATGACTCTTAGAAAAGAGTTAGGCAGCAAAGTTCGTTAGGGAGTTTCGAGTCTGCCTGCAAAGGCACTGAGGTCATCCGATCCTAGAAAGGGTCTGCCCTAATCTGCCCACAATTAAGCAAGCCAAAAGGCATTTTTTAACTCACACAAAGAAACCAGTAGGCAGAGAATTAGGTACCAGTTTAAGCCAGTCACTTGCACCTGCGCAATGAAGAGCTCAACGACCTTCAACTCACCTGAAACTCATTATACCATTATTATAATATGATGCATACGCCCGGAAGTTCATTACTATCATTATAACAGACTGAATTCTGGAAACAAACATGCTCAGAAAGCAAAATGATGAATCACTGAGTCCTGTAAATCTTAGTTGTCAATCAAGGAAGCCCACCCTCTAAGAAAAGTAACCACCCACAGCAAAACGGGATAAAAAAACCTGAAAGCTTTGTTGCCAGGCTTTTTTAGCCACGCTTCTTTTGCTCAGGCCCCTTTCTACATTTGGAAGTGTATTTTCCTTTCTAATAAAACCTTTCTTTTCTACTGTATTTCGGTGTCTTGCTCAATTCTTTGTTCAAGACATCAAGAACCTGGACAAAGTGCTGGGAGAAGATTTCCCACTCTCCAGTAACAAAGCTGATCTCAATAAGGGAGAGAAAATACTGAAATGGGGGAGATACTATGCAACTTATTTGAAACAAAAGGCAAGATAATTTTTAAATGCTGGGTGAACTAATGAACAAGTACTAGAGAATGCTGGTAAAAAAAACCCCACCCATATACAGTCACTTGATTTCTAATAGAGGCACTATGATTAGACCATCTGTGTTTGCTAATTGTTGCTTATATAAAGTAGGTGCCTACCCTCCCACAGAGACTGAGACTGGTCCTATCTTTCTTAATTACATTGCAAAGGAATGGCTCTCAGGTCCTTGAGAAAAGCATCTCTAGGTTGTAGAATATTTATATATCAAAAAGTCAGAGAAAGAACTTACAATTGCAAGTTTTCTAAAGCAAATAAATGCTCAAAGAAAAAGGAAGTCAGGAGACTATAATCAGCTTGAAATCTGTTTAAAATTTAGTCAAGCTGAAAGAACATTAACTTTTCAGTCAGAAGCTGTATTGAGAAAAAGTGGAGTTAATGACTGGGAGGGGGCAGAGGAAGATAACAAAGGTATTTTTCTGAGTATAGTTGATAGTTATAGAAGTGTTCACTCTGAAAAATTTATTAACCTGTGTGCATATGATTTGTGAATGTATATGTGTATTTGAGGTTTAGTCTACTAAAAAGTTTAAGGAAAAAATCTATAAAGCATATTATACCAACTATTTAATGCAGCTTAACCTATTTTAGTCTCATCAAATTATGTTTAATAATAATATGAATTCATTTTTACATGTTATATATGACTGCATCTTACCAAATGTAAAAGATTTCAAGGATTACAGTACACACAGTTTTATTGACCTCAAGATCACAACAGTCATCATTCCCTCTTTTTGTCCTGGGAAGCATCTAAATTTTAAGCTATGCAAAATCTATTGTATAATAACAATGACTCCTATTCACCCTAATTTATAAGGGACTTCAAAGAATAAACACAATTTGCTTCAAGTTTTTTGTATCACTATGCATTGAAGCCATTCAATAGAAAAGTAAACAAAAGCATGCACATTATTATACTTGCCACACTATTCTTAGAGATGAACAAGATGCAGATAGATAAGGGACAGAAATTGAGGTCTTCCCCTAGTTGAAGACCAACACAGAGTTCTAGTGAGCCTATTTTAGGACAAAGCTATTCTTCAATAATTCTAACAATGGATCATCTTAAATGTACAAAATACATCTCAGAAGAGAGAGCCCCAAGAACTAGTTCATAGAGATCCCCTTTGGTTTCTAATACTCATTTACTCATATTTTACCAAGGTCTCTTTGCTCTTGAAACTCCAGACATTTTACTAACAGCTTCATCGAGATGTATTAATCATACCATAAAATTCACCAGTTTAAAATGCACAATTCACTGGTTTTTAGTTTATTTACAGAATTGTATGATCATCACTGCAATATATTTTGAGACATTTTGATCACCCCAAAAGTAACCTTGTACCCATTAGCAGTCACTTCCAATATCCCCTGGCATTACACATCCTCAAGCACTAGGCAATCATTAATCTACTTTCAGTCTCTGTTGATTGCCTAGTGTGGACATTTCATATAATCATACTATATCTGGGCTTTTTTTGACTTGCTTCTTTCACTTAGCATAATGTTTTCAGGGTTTATTTATGTTGTAGCGTATATCAATACTTCGTTCCTTTTTATGGCTGAATATTATTCCATTGTTTGAATATACTACATTTTTTTTCCATTCATCAATTGACGGACATATGCATCCACTTTTTGACTAGTGAATAACCCTGATATGAATATTCGTGTAGAAGTTTTTACAGGGACATGTTTTTCATTTTTCTTGGATATGTGCCTAGAAGTCGAATTGTAGGATTGTAGGATTGTATTTGAGGAATGCCAGACTGTTTTTCAAAGCATCTGCACCATTCTACATTCCCACCAGCAGTGCAAAAAATATATATCATTGCCACACTATGCAATGATAAGAAAAGATGGCTTGGCAAATGAGTTTTCAGAGGGCTACAATATACAGTAAGTCCCCAGTTAATATTGTTGATAGGTTCTGCCACTTTCAGTGAAATGATGTATAATAAAACCAGTTTTACCA
This sequence comes from Pteropus vampyrus, assembly GCF_000151845.1. Lineage (NCBI taxonomy): Eukaryota > Metazoa > Chordata > Mammalia > Chiroptera > Pteropodidae > Pteropus > Pteropus vampyrus. The sequence continues at coordinate 349,190 of NW_011889050.1, forward strand.
TAGGCTAATTGATATAAACAAGAATTAAATTTTTATGGTAGCTCATCGATGTTATAACAAAATATCATTGAAGGAAATGACATCTCAGTGGAAATTTATTGTAAATTGATTTACTTCATATGTAAGGATCATTTTCTAGATTCTCTGCCCCATTGTATTGGCTGATCTGTGTATCCCTTTACCAATACTATGCTATTTTAATTACTATTTCTTATATTAAGCATTGATATTGGTTAGTGTTAGTCCTTTGAGGATCTGCTATTTCAGGATACAAGAAAAACAATTTTAAGGTAGTTCAAAGTTGCCCATTAAATATTCTGTTAATTTATCTAATTAAAAAAAAAAAACCTGAGCCCATGTTATTTCTGTCTCTTGGATACTTTCTCATTTCCATTGTATTCAAGAGGAAGGAACAGGCAGGATAAGCAAATAGAGAAATTGAGTAAGATAAAAAACTAGCTCAAGATACAAACTAGGGAGAAGAAATCAAAATAAAAGATGAGGAGCTGAAGAAGGTGATATAAAATTTCCTGTAGGAAAAACAGAAAATTTGGGGGGGAAATGCCTTCAAAATCAAATCACGCCCTGTGAGGATGAATCCTCTTGCCCATGGTTTCTTGAGTACTGTTCCTTCCTAACTGTTTCTCTCAACCGGAAGACATGTGAACAATGAATAGACAAGAAAGAATAGGGTGACTGCTATAGACACTCTTATTCAAAAGGAAGGACACAGCACTGAATATTCTATGTACCATATAGTAACAGCTTCCTAATGGGATTTCCCAATTCCAGTCTTTTTTTCCCCCAAGCTGTACTTCTTAACCATTTAAGCTATTTCATCAGATCAAATCCCAAATAATGAATCTTAAATAGCATCTTTGCTGTTGACCTAAATTCTCGTTATCCTTTGAAACAGTTTAAATTTCCTTCATGAATTCTTTGCTATTTTCAATTTATTTTGATTTTCCTTTATGAATTTAAATAACATTGTTATCCTCAAATATAGCATGTAAGGCTGACATACATACAGTATTTCTTAAATTCTGGTTTTGTGTTGTTTCCGTCAACTCTAAATTCCAAGTTCTACTGTTAAGGGAATCAACCTTAGAATCTGATCTCTAATTGAGAGACCATTCCTAGGCTTGAGCTTATACCAGGAAAAAAGTTCTGTCTAAGCTTCTTGAGCTCATATCCAATTAATAGTTATATAAGCAATTATTATTCTTGGTCAGTGCTGCCTGATGTATCATATACTATGCTTATTGTCATTCATAGTAGTCACTACCAGAGGAAGGTATTTTATACTGAGGACTAAAGAAATACTACAGTAATTTGCACAATTTTAAAAGAGGCTTGACATAATTCTCTTACTAGCTGAAGACACTATGGGAGGAAGTATCCTGGTGTGATAGCTCTAAAGTAATCTGCTTTGGACCTGAAGCCCCCCAAATAGTTCTACACAGGATGACTTTGCATGCTTTACCAAAAGCATTTGCCTACAGACCAAAGCCCTTATCCATGGGCTGCTCACTATCTAAGGATAGGTATCTATCTCAGCCTTTTGCAGAATGGATATGAGGAGCTCAACTCTTCTGCATCTGGATACCAGGTGAGGAAAACAATTAAGAGAAGTTGACAAGTAAAAATGAAAATTTCTTTCTTCACTTTGTAAGATGAATCCTGAGTATACTTTAAAGTCTGTAATAGGATTTCTCACAGAATAACCTAAGAAAACCATGAATGTGATGTGTTAAACCTCGTTGTAATATTATAGCTCATGTGATTTCTTCTTTTCATTACAGATGCCAGTAGAGAAATTGTGCTGATCTAAATTTGCAATTTCCAGACAAATCCTTGGGATAGGGAGTCAGCATCACCTGTGAGGCAAGTCAAGACATTAGTAACTACTTGAACTGGTACCAACAAAAAACTGAATAAGCTTCCAAGTTTTTTTATTTGCATTACTTCTGTACACTGGTGTCCCTGCATGATTTAGTGACAGCAGATCTGAGACTAATTTCATCCACACAATCAGCAGACTAGTGACTAAAGATGCAGGGTATTATTACTGTAAACAACATAAGAGCTTGCCTCTCACATATGACAGCCCTTACTAAAGAGAGTACATGAATCCAGCTACTTCCTCTTACCAAAGTGGTTGATTTATAAATGAAGAAAGCTGGTAGAAAACCCAGTGAAAAGAACTTTTAAATACTGCTTTGTCTCACCACATAAGATAGGAACTGAAACCACATACCCTTGGTTGGAATTTTGGCTCTCCTATTTAATAGCTGTGTAATTTTTAGCAAGTTACTAGATTTTTTTTTCTTGGGTTATCATCTGCAATAAAGGAATAAAGAAACAATACCAAAGGGCTGATATGAAAATTAAATAAATGAGTGCTTATAAAGTTTTTATTTTATAATATTGAGTGGCAAACTTACTAATCACTCAAAAAGTATTAGTTGCCATTATTTTTCTTTAACTTGTAAATATGTAGATACAGTATTTTCACAATATATTTTATTTCATATTATTCCATAATTTTAAAAAATTGTTTGAAACTTCTACTTTGTCAAACAGCAGAATAGCTTATTTTGAACTGACCTGCTAAGAACAACCTATAAGGCTAGATGAACATAAAAACATATTGGAAGAAATCAGAGAAATACCATGTATAAAGGGCCTGACTCCATTTTTAGTGCTTGATCTCTGAAAGTTTTTTAGCCCCACCTGTAACTTTCTCTTTTGCCCTACATCTGTGCAAGTGCTGGAAAATTCAAAATTCACAAATCTCCAGGCCAAGCAAGGAAACTTTTTCCCAGTACCACTCTCTAGTCATTATGAAAGCTCAAACTTCTGTCTCACTCAAGCCAACCTGGACCTGCATGTGCACACCTTGTTCTCTCCAGAAGTGCCTTGTATAAATAATAAACACTCTCAATTTCTCCTGGTATGTGGAGTGCCAATAGCCTCTATCACTTATTAATTGAAAAGGGGGCCATCCCACCTCCAGGGGAGGAACATAAAACATACCATAAAAGCAAGTTTCAAGGAGACAAGAAACAAAGGAAAGCCCATAGAGGTGAACTCTACTTTCCTTTCTTCAATGCCCCTTGAGACATGGGCAGCCTCAGAAATAAGAATAGAGCCTCAGAACCTGAGTATTTGAAATAAAGGAGAGGCTGAGAGGGCTCTGCACTGAGCAAAGGTTTTAGCAATCTCACAGGTTATAATTACAAATTAATCTTCAATGACTAAAAGGAGGAGGGATCCTGATGAAGATCAAGGATTTTAGCAGGATCCTTGGCAGAGCTAAACCTAGGAAGAGAGATAAATCAGGAATAGCAAAGAATCATAACACTGAAGTCTAAGCTCAAAAAACGTAGTCTCTGATTAGGTTAGGGTACTATAATCCTAGCACTTCATCCTGAAAGAATCAAATGTAATTTCTTTATGGAGGATAAAAATCATTCTAAAGCTAAATTCATCTCTAAAATATTTTACATGGAAAATATACATACAAATCTACATAAATATTAAGTATATAAACCACAGTCTGACTTTCAATCAACAATACCCAGGCATACAAAATTCAAGGAGAAAAACTAAACAATGGAAATCGACCATCCCCCCTAAATTGCAGCCATTAGGTTATAGGCTTAATGTATTAGGTGACAAG
>NW_011889050.1:354991-363597 GCF_000151845.1 Pteropus vampyrus
AAAAAAAAACACCCTTGAGAACCACCTGAAGAGTAGCTAAACAGAACTCCTATAACTAAGGATATAAAGAAGCCACATGAAGTCTGATAGGAAGGACAGAGATGCAAAATGGGCTGGTCCCACACCCACATGTAGTGGTTAAGAATCAGGAGAGATTTCTCAACTGCAGAGATCCCCCCTGAGGAACAAGGAGTCCCAGCCCCACACAGGTCTCCCCATCCTGGAGTACCAGTGCTGGGAAAAAGAAAACTCCCCAATATCTGGCTGTGAAAATCAGTGGGGACTCCCTCCAAGTGAGATGGAGGGCTGCTGTAGACACAGGCATACTCTTAAAGGGCCCAAGCACAGACTCGCCAACAAATACTTGTCCTAAGCTCCAGTGAAGGGACAGCAGCTTGAAAAGTGCCAAGAATATATGCAGAGGAAAAGAATTTTCTGACATCAGGGCAAGGGCTAATAGGACAGCTCTCTCTGGGAATGAAATACTGGCAGTCACCATTGTTCCTTTGTTGGGCCCTTCACCTACATGGCTAGCAGGTGCAGGCAGAAGTGCTATCAGGCATCATTGTTTCTTTGTTGAGCCTTCCCCCTACACAGCTGGCCCAATGCAAATCTTTATTGGTGGTGCCAAATCCGAATCTTTATTAACCTGGATAGCACTACGTGCCCCAATCTGGTGATTCACTGAGACTCCACCCTACCCAATTCATGTACCTGGTTCCAACCTCTTTCAGCAACTGTTCCACACAAACAGCTAGCCTCAGCTTGCACTACAGAATTTCCCAAAATTTCTCAAAGGTCTCCAAATCCCAAATAAACAGTGGTTGATCTTGATGTAGCCTGTACCTCTAACTAAGCAGCCACAAGCCTGGCACTATGGGCAATCAACCTCCATTCACAGCATGCTCTCTCCCAGGCACCTCCAAGCCCAGCATAGACAGCTACCAATTGGTAATCACTTTGTAGCACCTACCAGATGCCATGGGGCTGGGCAACCGGAAGCAGTTGAACTTAGCTTGCACTGAAGCCCTTCTCAAGAGGTCCCAGAATCAATATACCCAGTGATCATATTCAGACCACACCACAGCACCACCCAATTAGCTCAACAAGTGACACAACCAAAGGGCTGACTAGACAGGCCTCAGATCCCCACTAAAGTGAATCCTACTTTGTGGAGATGGCCCTCACAGAACAGCTTATCTGCTGTAGTCACAGTCAGTCAGCCTGAAGGTCAATCCAAACCACTGATGTGTCAAAAGCAATCAAGGCTCAACAACAACAGCGGGGTACACACAACACACACAAGGGACACACACACCTGGAGCACCTAGCTCACATGAACAGGGAGACTGCACCTCTGGGCCCAACAGGGCCCCTACTGCATAAGACTATTCTACCAAGGCTAAGAGCTGTAGATTTACCTGATACATAGAAACAAACACTTGGAGGCAGCTGATATGAGGAGACAAAGAAACATGTCCCAAATGAAAGAACAGAGCAAAACTCCCCAAAAAGAAATAAACAAAATGGAGTAATCTTCCAGATGCAGAGTTCCAAGCACTAGTTATAAGGATACTCAATGAACTTAGGAGAAGAATATATGGTACAATAAAGAGATAAACACCATAAAAAAGAACCAGTCAGAAATAAAGAACACAATAACTGAAATTAACAGTAACAAACAGTAGATTAAATAAAGCAGATGATCAAATGATTTGGAAGACAAGGTAGCTATGGATTTTTGTAAATTGATTTTTACAAAATCAATTTGGAAGACAAGGTAGCTATGGATTTTTGTAAATTGATTTTTATATCCTGAAACTTTACTATATGTGTTTATTTCCAGTAGTTTTTAGTAGAGTCTTTAGGGTTTTCTATATAAAGAATCATGTCATCTGCAAAAAGTGACAGTTTGGCTTCTCCATTCCCTATTTGGGTGCCTTTTAATTTTTTTCTCTTGCCTGATTGCTCTAGCTAAGACTTTCAACACTATGTCGAATAATAGTTGTGACAGTGAAGAGATTTGTCTTGTTCTTGATCTTAGAGAGTAGATTTTTAGCTTTTCACTAGTAAGTATAATGTTAGCTGAGGGTTTTTCATATGTGGCCTTTACTATGTTGAGGTACTTTTCTTTTATACCCATTTTATTAAATGTTTTAATCATAAATTGGTGCTATATCTTGTCAAATGCTTTTTCTGCATCTATTGATATCATCATATGATTTTTATTCTTTATTTTGTGTATCACATTGATCAATTTGCATATGTCAAAACATCCTTGTGCCCCTGGGATGAATCCCACTTGGTTGTGATATGTACCTTTTTAATGTATTGTTATATTTGATTTGCTAGTGTTTTGTTTAGGATTTTTGCATTTGTATTTATCAGAGATATTGGTCTGTAGTTTTCTTTTTTTGTGTGTTATCCTTCCCAGGTTTTGGTATTGGGGAAATGTTGGTCTTATGAAATGAGTTAGAAAGGGTTACCTGCTCTTCAATTTTTTAGAAGAGTTTGAGAAGGATGGTATTAACTCATCTTTAAATGTTTGAGTAAATTCATTAATGAAGCCATCTGGTACTGAGCTTTTACTTTTTGAGAGATTTCTAATGACTGTTTAAATTTCTATACTGTTGATTGCTTTATTTAGATTTTCCAGTTCTTCGTGATTCAGTCTGGGAAGATTGTATATTTCTAAGAACTTGTCCATTTCTTCCAGGTTATTAAATTTTATATGCCATAAATAAATAATTTTTCATAGTATTCTTGCATGATCCTTTGTATTTCAGTAGTATCTGTTGTAACTTCCTCTCTTTCATTTCTGATTTTGTTTATTTATGTATTTTCTCTTTTTTCCTTAGTGATTCTAGCCAGGAATTTGTCAATTTTATTAATCTTATCAAAGAACCAGCTCTTTGTTGCATTAGTTTTTTCTACTGCTTTTTTGTTCTCAATTGCATTTAATTCTGCTCTAATTTTGATTCTTTTCTCCCTTCTGCTGACTTTGGGCTTCATTTGTTCTTCTTTTTCTAGTTTTCTAAGATGTAATGTTATGTTGTTTATTTGGGATCTTTCTTGTTTCTTGAGATAAGCCTATAATGATATAAATTTTTCTCTTTTATTATCACTTTTACTGTATCCTACAATTTTTGATGTGTTGTAGTTTCATTCTCAATTCTTCCTATATATCTTTTGATCTTTCATTTTAATTCTTCTTTGACCCAGTCATTCTTTAATAATGTGTTATTTAATCTCCACGTATTTGTGGTTCTTCTGACTTTCTTTTTGCAATTGATCTCCAACTTCAAAGCATTGTAGTTGGAGAATATGCTTGGTATGATTTCAATCTCCTTAAATTTGTTGAGGCTAGTTTTGTGTCCCAACACATGGTCTATCCTTGAGAATGTTCCATGTGTACTAGAGAAGAAAGTATAATCTGATGTTTTGGGATGAAAGGCTCTGTAAATGTCAATATGTCCAATTAATCTAATGTGTCATTTAAGGCTGATATTTCTTTATTGGTTTTCTGTTTGGATGATCTATCTATAACTGATAGTGGGGTATTTAGGTTCCCTACTATAATTCTGTTTTTGTCAGTTTCTCCTGTTAATTCCATTAGTAGTAATAGAAAACATGGAGCAAACAGCAAGCTGAGTCACCTGGGATCTAGATGAACAGAAGCCCTGCAACTAGGGAGAAATAAGAAATCACCTTGCAATGGTAGGAGGTAGGAGGGAGTGAAGATGTGAGGCTGCCTGGTCCTGAGATGCTGAGTGGGACAGAGGCTACAGCAGCTACAGCTGGCAGGTGTGGAAGTTCCTCTTAAAGGGGCCATGTCCTTGACCAGACTCTTGCAGTGATGAACTCACACACTCTGAACACCAGCACCAGTTTGACTGCTCAGGGGGCACCAGGGACTTACAGGGGACATTGAGTTATTGGGCAAGGGCCGGAGGTGAGGCTTTCTCCCTGGCAGAAGTGTTGGTGATATCCAATGTTCCTCTGTTGAGCCCTCCCCCTTCCAAGTGTGTGAACACAGAGCCTCCTTAGCTGAGATGTCATCGAACTGTATATCAAGGGTCGCTCCACCCAGAGGATTCCCTGAAACTCCACCTCCCCCAACTCATGGCCCCACACAAGCCACATCTAGTCGTGACATCAGAGAGTCCGCTTCTCCTTGCTGAGCACCTCAAAGACCCACACTGGTGATAGCTGACCTCGGTTTTTGGCATGGCCTCTTGAAGCAACTATTAGCACAGTATCTGTAGATTGCTTGCTGAATCTTAACAATTGGAGCTGGAAGAGCACAGGCTGGAGCTACACTTGGCCTGCAGCTGAACCCTTCTCAGGACTGTGTCACTTACTATACGAAGCCACGCTAATAAGACTGGGAGACTTAGGAGTTTTGCTTAGTACATAGAAATAGATACAGAAAGGCAGCCAAAGTGGGAAGACAAAGAAGCAGAAACCATATGAGAGAACAGAACAGAGATCTAAGAATAACGGAGTCAAGCAATCTAACAGATGCACAGTTTAAAACACTGGTTATAAAGATGCTCAATGTACTTAGGGGAAGAGTAGATGAACTCAGTGAGAACTTTAACAAAGAGATAAAAAAAAAAACCATAAAAATGGAAATGGAAATAATAAAAGGGAACCAGTCAGAAATTAAGAAACGTTATCTGAGATGAGGAGTACATTAGAGGGAATCAACAAAGTGGATGAAGAAGAGGATCAAACCATTGATACAGAGAATGGGGAAGCCCAGGACACTCAATCAGAGCAGCAAGAAAAAAGAAGCCAAGATTATGATAATAATTTAAGGAGCCTATGGGACAAAATTAAATGTAACGATATTTGTGTCATAAGGGTACCTGAAGGAAAAGAGAGAGAACAAAAAGTTGAAAACCTATTTAAAGAAATGGTGGAGAACTTCCCTAACTTGGTGAAGGAAATAGACATACAAGCCCGAGAAACTCAGAGAATCCCAAAGAAAATGAACTCCGAAAGGCCCACACCAAGACATATCATAATTAAAATGCCAAAGTTTAAATGCAACAAGAGAATCTTAAAAGCAGCAAGAGGAAAGCAGTTAGTTACCTACAAAGGAGCACCCAGAAGACTGACAGCTGATTTCTCAAAAGAAACTATGCAAGACAGAAGGGTTTGGCACAAAATATTCAAAGTGATGAAAACGCAGGATCTACAACAAGAATGGATAACTAAATATTATCTCACAGTGACCTATGATTCTATTTGACCAAGTGTTTTAAAACGTTTTGATATGCTTGACAAACTTCCCCAAATCCAAAATTAAATAGAAACATTTTAAAACTGAAAATAACTTTAAGATTTTTGGAAGAATTCCTGAAACATTTCAAAGGACATCTCTTTCTCTTTATAAAAGGGGGAAATTAAACTAATTAGACCATTTTGATATACAAAAACACATGGAAAGCATTGTCAAATAAGTAATAATAGTTATATTGTATATATATGCATGTTGTTGTTATTAAAATAAATGTTATAGAAATTGTATAATATTTCTAAAGATCTAAAATGTCCTAATATAATGTTTTCATTTACAATTCTAGTTATCTTCTTAAATTCTTTTGTGACATAAGAAAATTTCTTTGTTGACAGTATTATCTTTAACCATGGGCATTTTTAACCTTTTGTAATTTACAGAGAGTTGTTGTCTTACACTGATGTTTTTGCAAATATATTTTATCTTTAGAAAGATTCATGGAGAGGACTCTGACACTTACTTTAAAGTATAGGTTTCTGATAAACTTTCAGATCATACCATTGAATTGGGTAAAAATTTGCAGAAGCGATGGCTTCATAGGATTGCTAACAAAAGATCAAGATTTAAAAAAAATTAATCATATGGGACTAAATAAACTGATGAAGATAATTATAATTTTTATGACTTTTGCTTTAAATACAATGATTTTTAATCTTTCATTTTTGAGTTATAAAGAAACTTGTTTCTTATAGAATGCCTATGACTTAGAGCAATTTGGTAAATTACACTTTTTGTAAGTGAATTGAAACATTTATCTTTTTCTCCCTACCTGATGCCTCTAAAATTTGGAAATGCTTAGTAAGTGAGTATTCTTGTTTTCATGGCAATAAAGTTATTTGCATAAGTTCAATAAGAATCTGTTTGCAACAGGATATAATTGGAAATATTAGTTATATTACCAAGGCTTTTACTGGAATGTCACATTTGTTGGAAATATTAGTTATATTACCAAGGTTTTTCACTGGAATGTCATGTTTGAGAAAGACATGCATAGTCTCAGAAATAACCAGACAACTTGAAGGAACAAATATTTACTTACAGAAGCTACCTTGGGAAAACCATCCTGGCGTCTTGCTTACTGGGTTCCCAGCAGCCTTGCCAGGTTCGATGACCTATGTATTTAGCTTTCTCTGCTTTTGACATGTAATTACTTAAAGGAGACAAAGAAATTAAATATCACAATTTATAACCAGGCAATTATATATACTGGAACATCTCCAGAAGAACCCTCCTTACCCAGATGGAAAAGACTCTATCAGGATGTCTTAACTAATCCATGTGTGACAACGGAGGATTTGAAATTAAAAATTACTAGGAAATAAAGCAGATGGCATCTGTTGCAGACAGCTAACCCAGGATTCCAAACCAGGTGTGTATAATCTACATCTCCATTTTTTTCTTTTTTCTTTTTTTTCTTACTTTAATTCTTTCCTATATCCCAAATGAGAGGCCAAACTCTCATTATAATACTTATTGTTTCCCTTTCTTTCTTTCTTTCTTTTTTTTCCCTTTGATTTCTGCCTGGAAAAATAACTCAGTATTGGACATCATTTTTAAACCTACTTCACAGGTCAAAATGTGCAAGTGTTTGCACACACAATCATGGGTATTCATTCAATGCCTGGCTGTATTAACTCCGGTGAATGTGCCAGATTTGGAAAAAATACATTTTCTTTGGGCAGGCATTATAATGAATAAATACATAATTAGAAACTTATCAAAAGCCTTAGAGAAAATTGCTGAAACCTACCACAAAGCAATAGCCAGCCAAAGAAAGACATTTAGTTTCCTAGCTTGGATAGCTCTTAATAATAGAATTGCTTTAGATTATTTGCTTGTAACCCAAGGAGGAGTTTATGCCATAGCTAATATTTCCTGTTGTCCCTGGATAAACACCTCACAACAAGTGGAGTTAGAGACCTCTAAGTTACTTAAACTAGTGAAATACTTAAGGGAACATTTGAGCTTTACTGCAGGATAGCTTAACTTTAAATTTTGCTGATATTTTTAATTGGCTTCCTTCAGGACCCAGAGTGTTCTTGTGTTCAGGTTTGCAAATTATACTGTTGATTATTATAAATCAAGTAACTCACACTATGTATCTCTCAATGCTGTTCTACTCTCAAAATGTCAAAATAATGGTCACTTAAAGGCTCAAAATCATTCGTCAGGCCTGTCCGCTGATAATGAGAACTGAACTTTACCTATGCCTAGGCCCTAATTCTTCAAACCTCCTTGTTACTCGAATGTGTCTTAAGATTCTCACAGAGCATGCTTGTTGAGCATGGCAGATATTGAGACTCACTCCTCTGAGGTACATGAAGAACTTGGAGCAGGCTATTGGCCACTCTCGCATTGCAATAGCATGATAAAACTAAAAGGTTTATCTTTGATACTTTCCCTATACTGGAGGATCTCAATAAAGAAAGGGGGAAATAAGAACAGAAACAAATAAAATGAAGTAAGCATTGTTAAGTGATTCACTTAAAGTGGAATCAGGAGGACACTGAGAAAGTGGGGCCTGTGCATGTTTTATATCTCATTTCTTAGAGCTGCTATTAAGCTCCTAACCTGTTCCTGAATTTAGCTCAAGGCTGAGCAGCAAACATCCTGGATGGATATTTGCTATATATCAGAATGAACACACATGGGCTTTCTGCCAAGTACTAGCTCGAGCAACCAGTCATGCATAGATTAGTGTAACTGCACCTGTGTCAGCGCCAATCATGAATTTTGAAAGGGAACATTTGTAATCTCACTAGAATGTCATGTTTGCCTTTATAAACCCCTGCCTCTTGTCTTTCCCTGGAACACATTTTAGGTTGCCACTAAAGCTTGCATCTCCTGGATTGCAATCCTGACTCCAAAGAAAAGCTTTTATTTTTTATTACAGCTTAAACTTATTATTATTTTTCATTAACACCCCCATAGAAAAAAGTGGCAATTCTCATAATAAAAACCCTTGTCATTTCCTTTCCCACTCGAGAAAGTACGTTGGTCTAAAATAACTATTTCTTTTATTTTATTAAAAGCTCTCTTGAGAAGGAGTCAAGATGGCAGACTAGGTAAAAGTAGAGTTTGCCTCCTCCCAGGTCTGCATTAAAATTACAACCAAAATCAGTGTGGAGAATCACCTGAAGTCCAGCTAATCATAACATGTACGTCTGATAATATAAAGAAGGAGGCACATCAAAGCCAGTAAGAAGGGCAAAGTTGTGAATCGGGCTGAACCTGCACCCATGGGTGGTGGTGGAGCACCAGGAGGGAGAGTGAGGTTGCAGAGGCTCTCACAAAGGAGAGA
>NW_011889050.1:368152-370629 GCF_000151845.1 Pteropus vampyrus
CAGCCTTAGGCCTTGAGGAGCAGTGGTCCTTCTGTGAAATAGCCCCAGGCCCAGTACTGAGGGTAACTGGACTGCAGCCTATAGCGTTATTTCTTCCACTTACCTATAGATCAAGCTTATGCAAAACCCATCTGTGGATCACTTTGTAGCCATCACCAGGTAGCCCCAAATAATCAAAGACAGTAGCTGACTTGGGCCTACTGGAGAGCCCCTCCCAAGGGGCCACAAGACCAACAGACCCGGAGGCTAGCACTAGACCACAACAGAGCAACTCCTAATTGGTCTCATAAGCAATACACACAAAGACTGATATCAAAAAGTACACAAGCTTGCTAGAACAAATCTCACTCATTGGGGTCAATCTCCACGTAGCAGCTCATACCCTGTGGATGTAGCCAATTCTCAGTTAGTCAGCCTGAGAGTTAATCCCATCCACTGATGTACCAATAAAGGCTTAGCTACAACAGAAGATCACGCAGAACCCACACAAAGATCACACCCAGAACCCTGGCACAGGTGATCAGGGAGAGTGTGCAACTGGGCCACACAGGACATCTACCACATAAGGCTATTTGGGCAAGGCCAAGAGACAAAACAAATCTTCCTAACACATAGAAACAAATGCAGAGGGGCTAATAAAATGAGAAAACAAAGAAACATGCCACAAATGAAACAACAGGAGAAAACTTCAGAAAATAAACTAAATGAAGTGGAAGCAAGCAACCCAACAGAGATAGGGTTCTAAATAATGGTTATAAGGATATTTAATGAACTTAGGTGGAGAATGGATGAGCACAATGAGAACCTCAACAGAGAGACAGTAAGCATAAAAAAGACATAAAAACCATAAAAAAAGAACCAGACAGAAATGAGGAATACAATAACTGAAATGAAGAATACACTAGAAGGATTCAACAGTAGGTTGGACAAAGCAGAATGAGCAAACTGAAAGACAAGGTAGCAGAAAACACACAATCAAAACAGAAAAAAAAAATTAATTTAAAAAATGTGGATAGTTTAAGAGACCTCGGGGACAACATTAAGTGTAACAATATCTGCATCATAGGAGTACCAGAAAGAGAGCAAAGGAATATTTGAAGAAATAATGACAGAAAACTTCTTTAACCTGGCAAAGGAATTAGACATACAAGTTCAAGAAGCACAAAGAGTTCCGAATAAGAGGAATTCAAACAGACCCACACCAAAGCACATCATAATTAAAATGCCAAAGGTCAAAGACAAAGAGAGAACCTTAAAAGCAGCAAGAGAAAGGCAGCTAGTTACTTACAAGGGTATCCCCATGAGAACATCTCCTGATTTTTCAACGGAAACTTTTCAGATCAGAAGGAACTGGCAACAGATATTAAAAGCTATGAAAAACAAGAATCTATGACCATGAATACTCTACTGAGCAAGGCTTTTAATTAAAATAGAAGGTAAGATAAAGAGCTTCCCAGACAGGGAAAAGCTAAAGGAATTCATCACCAACAAGCTAGTATTACAAGAAATGCTAAAGAAACTTCTGTAAAAAAAAAAAAAGGAGGAAAATCATAAATAAATAGGAATAATAAAATGGCAGTAACTATGTGCCCATCAACAATCTCATTTAAATGTAAATGAATTAAATGCTCCAATCAAAAGACATAAGGTAGCTGAATGAATAAGAAACAAGACCCATATATATGCTGTCTACAAGAGACTCATTTCAAATCAATTGACCCTCACAAACTAAAAGTAAAGGGATGGAAAAAGATATTTCATACAAATGGAAACAGAAAAAAAAAAAGCCGGGGTAGCAATACTTATATCAGATAAAATAGACTTTAAAACAAAGGCTATAATAAGAAACAAAGAAAGGCATTACATAATGATAAAGGGATCAATATATCAAGAGGACATAAACCTAGTAAACATATATGCACTCAACATAGGAGCACCTACATACATAAAGCAATTATTGACTGACATTAAAGAACAGATCAACAGTAATATACTCATAGTAGGATACTTTAACACCCCACTGACACCAAGGGACAGATCTTCCAGGCAAAGAATCAACAAATAAACAATGGGCCTAAAAAACACACTAGACCAGAAGGATTTAATAGATATTGTCAGAGCATTTTACCCCAAAGCAGAAAAATATACATTCTTCTCAAATGCACATGGAACATTGTCCAGGGATAGACCACATGTTAGGCCACAAATCAAGTCTCAATAAATTTAAGAAAATTGAAATCATATCAATTGCCTTCTCTAATCACAACGGTATGAAACTAGAAACCAATTACAAGAAAAAAAAACTGGAAAATACACAAACATATGAAGGCAAAAATAACATGATACTAAACAATGAATTAAAGGCCTGTTCTCAGAAAATTAGAAGTCATTGAAAAAAGGAATTGAAGAAGATATAAATAAATCGAAGCATATACCATGTTCATGGGTAGGGAGAATCAACATCATTAAAATGGCCA
>NW_011889050.1:370679-386311 GCF_000151845.1 Pteropus vampyrus
AAAAAAAAATTAATTTAAAAAATGTGGATAGTTTAAGAGACCTCGGGGACAACATTAAGTGTAACAATATCTGCATCATAGGAGTACCAGAAAGAGAGCAAAGGAATATTTGAAGAAATAATGACAGAAAACTTCTTTAACCTGGCAAAGGAATTAGACATACAAGTTCAAGAAGCACAAAGAGTTCCGAATAAGAGGAATTCAAACAGACCCACACCAAAGCACATCATAATTAAAATGCCAAAGGTCAAAGACAAAGAGAGAACCTTAAAAGCAGCAAGAGAAAGGCAGCTAGTTACTTA
This sequence comes from Pteropus vampyrus, assembly GCF_000151845.1. Lineage (NCBI taxonomy): Eukaryota > Metazoa > Chordata > Mammalia > Chiroptera > Pteropodidae > Pteropus > Pteropus vampyrus. Next base: position 370,982 of record NW_011889050.1, read on the forward strand.
CAAGGGTATCCCCATGAGAACATCTCCTGATTTTTCAACGGAAACTTTTCAGATCAGAAGGAACTGGCAACAGATATTAAAAGCTATGAAAAACAAGAATCTATGACCATGAATACTCTACTGAGCAAGGCTTTTAATTAAAATAGAAGGTAAGATAAAGAGCTTCCCAGACAGGGAAAAGCTAAAGGAATTCATCACCAACAAGCTAGTATTACAAGAAATGCTAAAGAAACTTCTGTAAAAAAAAAAAAAGGAGGAAAATCATAAATAAATAGGAATAATAAAATGGCAGTAACTATGTGCCCATCAACAATCTCATTTAAATGTAAATGAATTAAATGCTCCAATCAAAAGACATAAGGTAGCTGAATGAATAAGAAACAAGACCCATATATATGCTGTCTACAAGAGACTCATTTCAAATCAATTGACCCTCACAAACTAAAAGTAAAGGGATGGAAAAAGATATTTCATACAAATGGAAACAGAAAAAAAAAAAGCCGGGGTAGCAATACTTATATCAGATAAAATAGACTTTAAAACAAAGGCTATAATAAGAAACAAAGAAAGGCATTACATAATGATAAAGGGATCAATATATCAAGAGGACATAAACCTAGTAAACATATATGCACTCAACATAGGAGCACCTACATACATAAAGCAATTATTGACTGACATTAAAGAACAGATCAACAGTAATATACTCATAGTAGGATACTTTAACACCCCACTGACACCAAGGGACAGATCTTCCAGGCAAAGAATCAACAAATAAACAATGGGCCTAAAAAACACACTAGACCAGAAGGATTTAATAGATATTGTCAGAGCATTTTACCCCAAAGCAGAAAAATATACATTCTTCTCAAATGCACATGGAACATTGTCCAGGGATAGACCACATGTTAGGCCACAAATCAAGTCTCAATAAATTTAAGAAAATTGAAATCATATCAATTGCCTTCTCTAATCACAACGGTATGAAACTAGAAACCAATTACAAGAAAAAAAAACTGGAAAATACACAAACATATGAAGGCAAAAATAACATGATACTAAACAATGAATTAAAGGCCTGTTCTCAGAAAATTAGAAGTCATTGAAAAAAGGAATTGAAGAAGATATAAATAAATCGAAGCATATACCATGTTCATGGGTAGGGAGAATCAACATCATTAAAATGGCCATACTACCCAAAGCAATCTATACATTCAATGCAATCCCTATCAAAATACCAGTGGAATTTTTCAGAGAGTTAGAACAAATAATCCTAAAATTCATAGGGAGCCACACAAAACCCCAAATAGCCACAGCAATCTTGAGAAAGAAGAACAAAGTTGGAGGTATCACACTACTCGATATCAAACTATACTACAAGTGTACAGTAATCAAAACAGCATGATACTGGCATAAAAATAGACACATTGATCAATGGAACAGAATAGAGATCCCAGAAATAAATCCAACCCTGCACACTCACTTAATATATGACAAAGGAGGTAAGAATATACAGTGGGGTAAAGATAGACTCTTCAATAAATGGCATTGAGAAAATTGGACAGATACATGCAAAAAAGAAAAAAAGAAAATGGACCACCTTCTTACACCGTATACAAGAATAAACTCAAAATAGATTAAAGACTTAAATGTAAGACCTGAAACCATAAAACTTTTAGAAGAAAACATAGGCAGTAAACTCTCTGATATTGCTAACAGTAATTTCTTTTAGGATATACCTCCCCAGGCAAGGGAAACAAAATAAAAAATAAACAAATGGGACTACGTCAAAGTAAAATTTTTTGTACAGCAAAGGAAACTATCAACAAAACAAAAAGACAACTGACTGATTGCTTATGATACATCTGATAAGAGGTTAATACCCCAAATACATAAAGAACCCATACAACTCAACAACAACAAAAATAATCCAATTTAAAAAATGGGCAGAAGACCTGAACAAATACTTTTCCAAAGAGGAAATACAAATGGCTAATAGACATATGAAAAGATGCTCAAGGTCGCTAATCATCAGAGAAATGCAAATTAAAATCACAGTGAAATATTGTCTCACACCTGTCAGAATGACTATCATCAATAAATCAAAGAACAACAAGCCTTGGTGAAAATGTGGAGAAAAGGGAACCATCCTACACTGTTGGTGGGATTGCAAATTGATATAGCCATTATGGAAAACAGTCTGGAGGTCCCCCCACCAAATTAAAAGTGGATCAACCTCTTGACTCAGCATTGCACTTCTAGGTATTTATCCAAAGAAAACCAAAACAGTAATTCGTAAAGATCTATGCACCCCTTACGTTAATGGCAGCACAATTTACAATAGCCAAGATATGGAAGCAACCTAAATACCCATCAACAGACAATTGGATAAAGAAGTTATGGTTCATATGTACAATGGAATATTACTCAGTCATAAAAAAAAAGAGAAATCCTATTATTTGCAAAGTCCCGGATAGACCTGAATGTTATTATGCTGAGTAAAATAAGTCAGAGAAAGTTAAGCACCATATGATTTCACTTATATGTGGAATCTAAGGAACAAAAAGAACAAACTGATTGAAATCAGACTCACAGTTTCTTTTTTTTGCAACAGACAATCTGGTGACAGCCAGAGGGGAGGGGATGGGGGCACTGGGAGAAAGCAGTGAAGGGTTTTAAAGAAGTACAAACTAATAGTTGACAGGTCATGGGAATGGGGAGCATAGCATAGGGAATGCGGTCAGTAGTAATGTAATAGCTATGTGTAGAGCCAGAGGGAAGATAAAGTAATCAGGGGGATTGTTTCACACACTATATAAATGTCTAATTAAAGTATTGTATATTTGAAACTAATAATAAAATAAAATAATTTTTAAAAGGTCTCTCGTTCACCCTTCTTCCTATAAAAACCTTTCATTTCATGCAACCCCTCGGAGAAACCTTCTAGTTACTAGATAGAATGCTCCCCAATTCATGAACTGCTTAATAAAATCAATTAAATCTTTGAATTAACTCAGTTGGATTTTGATTTTTAACAGATGTGACTTTAGCATGTTATTACATATTGTTAGCATATGAAAAAGTAATTTCTTCCAATTGAAGATTAGGTAGAAGCTACTAAATTGCACAAGGTTTAGGAAAATGGCAAGTTCTTTCACACTTGCATTGAGTTCTGAAAGAAAATATATTCTGTGCAAATTTGTGGGAAAATGAGATCTTGCTTCTCGCTTTGACTTTTAACAGCAAATGTGAATAGCAGCTAGGCAGAGATGACCAGCTCTCAGTCATTCTCATAAAGAGTCATACTTGCATATTTTAAAAGCTGCTGCCTGAGGGTCAACCCTCCATTTGTATTACAAATGAAACTATAGACAATACTTTAATGAATGAGTATGACTGTACATCAGTAAATTTTATTTATAGACACTGAAATTTTAATTTCACATGATTTTCTCGTGTCATATATTAGTCTGTTTTTTATTTTTCTCAAACATTTAAATGAAAAAGCCATTATTAGTTTGCGAGTAGCACAAATCAGACAGTGAGCCTAATGAGGCCCAAGGGCCATAGTTTGACAATTCTTGATCTATAATATTGCTTTTCTGGCTAGGCTAACACCATTTATGCTCTAAGCCATTGGTTAGACAGGAATTATGACTTTGTCTAAAAGGAAAGGGTATTGAGATTGAGAATGGGCACAATATTGGTACTGGCTTATATCTGATAGGCTATACATAGTTCTCCAGCTAGAATTCAGGTGCCCTTCTTCTAAATGTATTTTCCTGCTTCTGTAATAACACCATGAAGTACCTCTTTCTGTATTAAAGAGAGAACTTGAAGATACAGATGTCTGAAGGACTTCCTCTTATCCCATTTTCCTTCACTTAAATCCAGACTTCAATTGTATAAGCCTGTGGGGAGAATAGTGCTGAGCTGTAGTGAATATTTTCTATAATAAGAGGAAGACTCAACGCTTTGAGGATGATGTTTGCTCTATTCTACAGATTCACTGAGAGAAGAACTGTCCATGTATGGATGAACATCTTCATAAAGCCCCACTCCTTGTCACAGGGTTTAGCAAGTGAGAAGGGTAACTAATTTTCAGCTCAACTAATTCCTCTTAACTGAGCACATGTTTGCAGTACCAAACTGCATAACAGAGCACCTCTGAGTTCCCACACTTTGCTTCTTAACAGTTATTTCTTGATTTTATCCCTACTGTTCAGAGACCTCAAATATCAGCACTGATCAAGACCTCTCTATTGAGGAATCAGCCTCAAACAAAAAGAAGGGAGAGATATGTTATCCTCATCATGACAGAGATTATATTCTATATTCAATTTTTCTAAGTGACTCTGTAGGTAAGTGATATATCAATAAAAACAGAGCAATGAGAATGGTAATGTTATGATTTCATTGAAAAAAAAATACAGCTATAGGTATTTACTAATAGTAAGGTGTTACCTAATAATGGTGGTAGAAGTATCTGCTCTGCAGTGTTTATTCTTTTCCACAAACAATAGTGACTCTGTTGCATTAATAAGAATATCAATTCAGAAATAATGATAAAATTGGAAATTCCAGGAGTCAGGATTTTATTTTTTAATATATGGCATCATGTTTGGAAAGGATACATCTTATTGACTCAGTCTTCAGCACCCCTTTCTGCTTTTCTTTTTGGAAAGCTGTCACCATTATCTACAGAACCTGTCAGACAGTGATTAATAATAGAGGCTATAACATCATACAGTGGTGCCAAGAAAAAACAGGCTAAGCATCACATCTAGTATTACATTATATAGGTCAATTTTATGCCGGTCTGTGTTGTCTCCGTGGTAGTGACAGTTAAAATAACTGTACCACAGGTTTTACCTTGTCAACCATAAACAAAAAGTCAACTAAGTATTCCATCAGCAAAAAGGATATATTCAGGAAAAGTAAGATTGCGATGTGAAACATGCAGCCATGGTAAGCTACCTGCAAGTCCCCAAGACAAAGAAAAAGGAGAAACTTCTTTTTTAAAGGGGAAGAGGAGGTTAAAAGGAGGGGCTATAACCATGGAGTTATTTTTGTAGGGTTTTCGTGAAGGATATAGGATATAAGAGCTTCAACTACAGGCCCTCTTGATTCCTGTCTTGGTTAAGGTCTCTGTCATTTAGTTTGACAAACTTCTCAATCGATAGTTTGGAAGCTAATAAAATTTTCAATTTTCAATGTCAACAGGTCAGTAAAGCAACATTTCCAGGGCCCTAGTCAGACTTATGACTCTCCCATTCTGTGACAACTCTAAGGAAGGGAGTCTTAATTTAGTCCCTTGGTTTCTAAACCTTTGTACAATTCATGGTTTTCAATATGAAAGAGAGCTAAGAAAATGACAAAGAAAACACTGTCTTTGATGGTGACACAGTTTTGGTCATTCATTAAACTTCTTTTTAACTATTCAGAACAAGTTGATTCTAAAAGTTATATGGAAATTTAGTAGGCAAAAAAAAAGTAAAGGCAAGATTTAAGAAGAACAAAGTTATAGAACTACAATAGCCAGAGTGAGTAAAAATATTTTTCCTATTCTTTGATATAGTTTTTTTTAATGCAAGCTGCATTGTAGTATAGAATAAAAATATTTCTGTGTTGTATATATTGGCTTTACAAATATGGTTTGAATCATCACATGAGCTGTTTCTTTCAGATTAGATCATGCAGAGAATATTTTTAAATAAAAGTGACTTAATTTTGACATTAAAAGGTAAGGCAACAAAAATAACACACAGACCAATGTCATTTCTAAATATCAATGCATAAACAATAAATAAAATATTAAAGTTTTCTTCCACTTATGAAAACATTGTGACAAGATATAGTAAATTGCAAGAATATTAGAAATTTGCAAGAATGGAAAAATATTTAGGGAAGGAAGAAATTTTTCTCTACCCTTCTAGGTTCTTCTGGCTATCTAAGAATTAAATTGACATAGGCAAATCAATGGTAGAAAATCAATTTTTAATATGTATGCATGGGGAATTCATATAAGCATGAAAATTGCAAAGATAATAAGGTAAATGAGGTATATATGTCATTCTGGACTAAGGAGAAGATAGAAAGAATCTGAAGCTTTAAAGGAAAGTAAGGCAATTCACAGGTGGTAAGAAGATAATGTTTAGTAATCAAATGTTTGCTAGGCCATCTAGTGACAAAGGGCCACAGAGAGGACTTTAGTCAAATGGGCCTTACTAGGTTCCTCTTGTCTACCACATCTCGTTTATATTACATTATGGTTATCCAAGGTAATAATTTTTCCTGGAAAAGGCCTTCTGTCTTAAATTCTTTCAGCCAGTTTGGGGGAAGATCAAAAGACCTTCCCAAGACTCTTATTTCTTAAAAATAAAATAATACTTATTCCAAAGAGACATTTCTTTTTAGGGTGGCAAATTTTGCTTCCCTATAAATACTTTGAACTTAGAAAATCTATATAAATAAAATGGAGTTTCTTTCCATTTGCTTGATACTGTATCATACTGAAGTGGTTAGTACAGCATTGGCAATTGTGCAGTAAATCCTTGGGAAGGGTTGAGGGCAAGATAGCCCCTGTCACATAGACAAAATTCACCTGCAGGAATACTTCAGAATGCTGTTTTTTTCCTGCTAGAGGAACTGAGAGCAAGGAGAAGTTTTTCTGATTTTCTGAAGTCAAGTGTTGGTTGTGCAGTGTGGTGTAATTGAAACTCATCTTAAAAGTTGTGGCTGCTGAAAAAGAATGAAACTAGACTGTTGTCTATCACCACATACCATTAACTCAAAATAGATTAAGGACCTGAATATAAAACCTGAGACAATAAAATGCATAGAAGAAAACATAGCAACTAAACTCAAAGACCTTGGACTTAAAGAGAATTTTATGAATTTGACCTCAAAAGCAAGGGAAGTAAAAGCTAAAATAAATGAATGGGACTACATCAAACTAAAAAGCTTCTTCTCAGCAAAAGAAATCGTCAACAAAGTAAAGAGACAACCATCCTAATGGGAAAATATATTTGTAAGCAACACCCCTGATAAGAGCCTAACATACAAAATATACAAAGAACTCATACTACTCAATAACAACAACAAAAACAAATGATCCAATCAAAAAATGAGCAGAGGACCTGAACAGACTCTTCTCCCTGGAGGACATACAAATGGCCAACAAGTATTTGAAAAGATGCTCAACATCACTAGCTATTAGGAAAATGCAAATCAAAACCACAATGAGATACCATCTCACACCTGTTAGCATAGCTATAGTCAACAGGACAAGTAATAACAAATGCTGGAGAGGATGCGGAGAAAAAGGAACCCTCATACACTGCTGGTGGGACTGCAAATTGGTACAGCCACTATGGAAAACAGTATGGAGGTTCCTCAAAAAACTAAGAAGTGATCTACCATATGATCCAGTAATCCTTCTACTGGATATTTACCCCAAAGACATGAAAACTCATATTCGAAAAGATATTTGCACACCGATGTTCATAGCAGCATTATTCACAGTGGCCAGGACATGGAAGCAACCGAAGTGTCCTATGATAGATGACTGGATAAAGAAGCTGTGGTACATATATACAATGGACTGTTACTCAGCCATAAGAAGAGATGAAATACTGCCATTTGCAACAACATGGATGGACCTCGAGATAATTTGCTAAGCGAAATAAGCCAGACAGAAAAAGTTGAAAATCACATGATATCACTTACCTACAAGCAACAAATGAGCAGAACAAACAAACAGACTCATGGACATGGACAATAGACTAGTGGTTACCAGAGGGAAGGGGGAAGTGGGGAGGGGAGAGAAAAAAAAGTTGTAGTTGGACTTCAGGGAAATGGACACCAACCTTCTGAGCGACTACATAGGAGCAAATGAACATCCCAAGAAACTGTCACTGACAGAGGAGACATGAGGTTCTATGGATATTTTATATAAGGAAAAATTGTAAAAACAAACCCTTCCTCCTCTCCCTGCCCCTGCAAAAAAAAAATCCCACAGATTTTACAATGTAAAACTCAAATAAAAAATTATAAGATCTAGTACTCAAAGTCAAAGGTGATTTACGATCAAGATGCCTCCCACATGGACTGCTTTCTAAGATCAGCTATGGAGCATTGTAAATTTAACTATGGTGATGATAATACCCAGATTCAGAATAAAACATTTTTGATCATATTGATAGATATGTCAATGGAGCACAAGAGTCAGAGTCTGCTTTGGCTAGAAATACATGGCAAAGATTTATTCAAGGGCCTTAGGGATTTGCAAACTAGAAACACAACTAAGCAATACCCAGAGTGTTCTTAAGAAGAATGTAAAGGCAGGTATTCTCAGAGTAAAAACTACAATCTTGAGAAAAACAATGAATCCTGCATTTTTAACTCACAGAATGACTCAGGATGGTAATCTTCCAGATGTCCAGTGGTCTGGGTAATGGATGCCAAGTGGTCTAGATAATGAAACATTATTTCTTAAACATGACAAGTGGTTGTCTATAAGAGATTATACATTTCTAGCACATAAAAATTATTTCTTCAGCCCTTCAGAGGTTTATCTAGAAAATTTAGATACATCCAGGCACTGCCACACAACTGAAATTTCAAAAGTTTAAGTTCCTAGGCTATTTAAATGAAGAATAGAATTGTTTCCTCATGTCTCAGCCTACTTGATTTTAATAATTTAGCAGCTTTACTATAGTGTCTTCATTTCATTTTTTCCCTCATTTCCTCAGATGATATAAAGCTATATGATGAAATTTTACATATGTGACTATTTTTCAATTAAGAAAATTATTTGTTTATTATATACTAGGAATAGAGTCAAAATACAGGGTGACTATATGACTTTTCACCCAAACTGAATCATTTTTAATGCTAATAATGACAACTCTGGAACTGTATCAGGTAAAAAAAGACCTAGTAACTCTCAGATATAACAATACCATCAGAGAAAATTAAAGAGAGAAATGAGAAAAAGCTAATATAGAAAATGAGAAAATTTTAACATTTAAAATAATAAATTTCCAAAATAAAAATAATACTGGCCATGAAAATATACTTCAATAAGCTGTGAGCCTTTTCTACTGCACAGTGCCCAAATAGGAACTGCATACATTTACTTCAAAGGCTTTAGCTACACACCCCTGCCCCCACCATGTTTCATAACATCTACTCTAAGTGACATAGCAAGATAAAACCTATATTTTACACCTTTCTCTAGGGCATGATATTTTACATAATTTCCAGAAATAATTATGTGTTCATATTAAATTTTAAGTCTTGGAGAGTCATCTAACTTCTTGTCTTGTTCTTAGAAAGAAAATCCTGTTCTTATTACAAGCTCTTAGGCCCTGAAGACAAATAAGGACCATAAAATACAGAGGAGGTTTTATTTTACAAACATTGGAGAAAAGCTCCTCTGGGGCTGAATCCAAAGTTACTCCTGATGTGAACACCCAAGAGGAACTGAGACCTACAGAGATACTGGCTCTGCAGCTGCAAGCCCATACCAGACCAATCCCTCACTGATTTGCATGTTTTCCCCAGAGTACATTTCTGCTCTTCAGAATTCTCATTAAAAAGCCTGCTCAGTGATTCTAAGAAGGTGGAGGGAAGCCTCAGGCACTATCTGGATTGAACATGGGTGTCTTGATTCAACTCTTCTGCCTTCTGTTGTTCTGGCTCCCAGGTGAGGAAGGGCCCACAGGAATATCCCTGAGATGATGGAAATTCTTTCTTCCTAACTAACTGTAAGGTCTTCCAGAGTCTTTGTGGATCTCTTCTCAGAGACCCAAGTGCTTTCAAGATGGGGAACAAGGGCAGCTAGAATCTCCTGGGAGGAAAATGGAACAAGATCTAGTTAACAATGGTGACTTTTGTGTTTTGCTTCCTTTTCAGCTTCCAATGGGAACACCATGTTGACCCAATCTCCAAACCTCCTTTCTGTGTCTCTAAGAGAGAGTGCCTCCATCATTTGCACAGCCAATCAGAGCGTTAGTGATTACCTAACGTGGTATCAGCAGAAACCAGGCCAGGCCCCTAAAATTCTCATCTATGATGCTGATAACCTATATTCTGGTGTCTCAAATAGGTTTAGTGGAATTCAGTCTGGGACAAAATTTATTCTCACAATCAGCAAGATAGAGCCTGATGATGCTGCCAGTTATTACTGCCAGCAGGGTTATACAGTTCCTATCACAGTATTACAGCCCTGAACATAAATCATCCTCCCAGGCTGATTGTGTGGTGAGGGTAGGTGTTTCCAGCAGCTGCAGTTTCCCTTGTGGTCTTTTTATTTGTGCAGGATCTATTTGGGAAGAGTCTGCAGGGTTCATATAAAAATTACAGTTGCAATAGTTAGTATTGTCAAACTTTTTATTATATTCATATTGGTAGATCCTGAAATGATATTGTGGTTCAAGTTTACATTTCCCTGATGATTAGTGATGTTGAGTAACTTCTCATATATTTATATTTCATTAGCTATTTAGATATCTTCTTTCATGAAAAGTTCTTGTTCAAACCATATTTTGGTTTTTTTGAAGAGTTCCTTATATATATTTTTTCTCAATCAAAAAGTTAAAAAAAAAATTTTCAACTAGAGTTGACATTTAATGTTATATTAGTTTCAGTTGTAGAACATAGTGGTTACACATTTATACAATTTACGAAATGATCCCCCTGATAAGTCTAGTACCCACCTGGTACCATATACATAGTTATTGCAATATTATTGACTACTCCCTATGCTGTACTTCATATTCCCATGACTATTTTTAACTGCTAATTTGTATTTCTTAATCCTTTCACTTTTTTTTTAACCTGGCCTACAAAATCCTTCCAACTGGCAATCATCAGTTTGTTCTCTGCATCTATGAGTTTATTCATTTTTCAGATTCCACATATAAGTGAAATCATATGGTATTTGTCTTTCTCAGTATAACCTATTTTACTCAGCATAATACCCTCTAGGTCCATCCATGTTGTTGCAAATGGTAAGATTTTATTCTTTCTCATGGATGAATAATATTCTATTTTATATATGTACCACATCTTCTTTATCCATTTGTCTTTTGTTTGGAGAATTTAGTTCATTTACATTAAAAGTAATTATTGATAGCTATGTAGTTATTGCAATTTTATTAATTGTTTTCTTATGGTTTTTGTAGTTCTCTGTTTCTTTTTTATTCTCTTACTCTCTTCTCGTGTATGTTGGTGACTTTCTGTCGTATTGTGTTTGAATTGCTTTCTGTTTATTTCTTGTAGATTTTGGGTTTGTGGTTACCATGTTCTTATATACCAAACTATGTTTATGTCAGTCTATTTTAAATTGATGGTTGCTTAGGATCAAACACATTCTAAACTCAACCCCTCCACATTTGTGTTTTTGTCATTATTTTTTACTTTTTTGAAGGCGGTGTGTCTGTATGTATCACTTAATTTACTATTGTAATTGCACATGATTTTCTTACTTTTGTCTTTGAATCTTTTTACTGGCTTTACTGTTGGTTGATCTACCATTATTATTATGTGTTTGCCTTCATCAATAAAAAAATTTGCCATATTTTCTTATTCATATTTTTATTTTTTTTCTTATTCTTAAAGGAGTCATTTCTCATAATATGTGTTTCTCATAATATGGATTTGGTGGTGATGAACTCCTTTAGCTTTTTCCTGTCTGGAAAGCTCTTAATCTCTCCTTCAGTTCTAAATGATTGCCTTGTAGGGTAGAATAATCTTGATTATAGGTCCTTGCTTTTCATCACTTGGAATATTTCATACCAATCTCTTCTGGCCAGCAAAGTTTCTGTTGAGAAATCAGCTGACAATCTTATGGAAGCTCCCTTGTAGATAACTAACTACTTTTCTCTTGCTGTTTCTAATATTTTCTCTTTGTCTTTAACCATTGGCATTTTAATTGTGATGTGTCTTGGTGTGGGCCTCTTTGGGTTTATCTCATTTGGGACTTTCTACTCTTCCTGGATTTGTATATCTAATTCCTTCACCAGATTAGGAAAGTTTTCAGTAATTATTTCCTCAAATAGATTTTTAATTCCTCTCTTCACCTGCTAGCACTCGAATGATGTGAATGTTGTTATGCTTGATGTTGTCCCAGAGGTCCTTTAAACTATCTTCATTTTAAAAATTCTTTTCTCATTTTGCTGTTACAAATGAGTGTTTTCTACTACCTTGTCTTCCAAATCTCTGATTCAGTCCTCTGTTTCACATAATCTGATATTGATTTTATCTAATGTATTCTTCATTTCAGTTATTGTATTCTTCATTTCTGGCTGTTTTTTTTTTTTTTTATGTTTTCTATCTCTTTGTTGAAGTTCTCACTGAGATAACCTATTCTTTCCCTAAATTAATTGAGCATCCTTATAACCATTGTTTTGAACTCTGCATCTAGTATATTGCTTACATCCATTTTATTGGTTTTTTTTTCCAGAGTTTTGTTCCGTTCTTTCATTTGGAACATATTTGTCTCTTTATTTTGGCTGCCTCACTGTGTTTTTTTTCTATGTGTTATGTAAATCTGCTATATCTCTCAGTACTGACAAAATGGCTTTATGTAGTAGGTGTCCTGTGGGGCCCAGTGGTGCAGTCTTCCTCTTTACCTAAGCTGGGAGCTCCATGGGTGTCCTTTTGTGTGGCTTGTGTGTGCTCTCCTGTCGTAGTTGAGCTTTGACTGCTGTTGGCACATCAATGAGTGGGATTAACCCTAAAGCTGACTGACTTGAGGACTGGCTGTAACTACAGCAGACAAGCTGTTGTATGATGGCTGACACCACAGAGCAGGATTCATTTTAGCAGGGCTCTGGTGCCTGAGGAGTCCAACCTTTGGGTGTATTATTTGTCAGGTTAATTCGGTGGTGCTCTGGTGTGGTCTGAAGCTAGCCACTGGGTATGTTGGTTCTGGGGCCTCTTGGGAGGGCCTCTAGTGCAGGCCAAGGTCAGCCCTGCCTGTGTCTGTTGGGAGCCAAAACTAAGAACAAAGAATCTTGTGACTAGGCGAGGCCTTATCTGCATCCTGCATCTTGTTAGCCCCCTAGCAGTCAGCTCAGCCCAGAGTTACAGTTCCCTCCTTCACTCCCACTCCCTCTAACCCTTACCACTCCTCACCCCACCAGCTAAGAACCAATGCGCCTGTGACAGATACTCTCCCGCCCAGCTAGCCCTGCCCCCCTTTGTTAGCCCTGTATAAATACTCTTGCTGCTGAATAAAATTTTGAGGCTTGATCAGAACACTGTCTTGCCTCCATTCTTTTCTCCCGCCCATGTTTTCTTTAAGGTATGGTCCTCCTCGGGTTCTACGCAATAACTAGGTCCTGCAGGTCGGGACAAGTGGCGCCCAACGTGGGGCTCGAGGCACGGACCTTCACCGGACAGCTTTAAGTTAAAGGAGTGCACTCGAATTAGGTGCCTTCCCGGCGACTGCGACCCCCAGACGTCGGAACGGCGGGTAAGTCATTGCTGTCCCATTCTTAACATGGGCCATTCAATCTCCAGAGAGGAGACCTTTATCAAAGAGATAAATAAGTCGTTAAGGGAGAGAGGAATTCGGGTTAAGAAAAAGGATTTAGTTAGTTTCTTTTGTTTTGTCGATGAAAAATGTCCATGGTTCATTCTTAGTGGTCCAGATATTCATCCATTGAGTTGACAGAAGGTAGGAAAAGATTTAAATAAGCTCTTACAGAGTGAAGGGCCAGATGCGGTCCCCGTAAGTTGTTTTAGTTATTGGGGACTCATCCGAGATATAATTGAAGGGGCCGAAACTGATAATAATAAGAGACAATTATTATCCGTGGCTGCTGAGACGCTTAAACAGCTATCCCGTCCCCCTTCCGTTAAAGGTGGGGCCGCCTCTTCCCCCTGTCCTTCCGTCATCGTGGACATGGAGCCTGCGCCTCCGTCTGGAGGCCCTTATTCTCAAATATACCCCATAATCCCAAAGCCCGGTCCTGAGCCCCTTGACCCCGGGGACGCAGCCATCTTAGAAGATGAGGCTGCCAAATATCATGAACCTGATTGGCCTTCATCTATTACCTTTTTTGCTGCGGAAAGACCTTCCGCACGTCCCCCTCCCTATAACTCAACGTTTACTCCGAAACTCCATGTCCCTCAGGCGATTCTCGATCCCTTTCTAGAAGCTAAAAAACAATTACAACATCAAATTCAAAGTCTCAGAGGCGTTTTTGCATTACAGAGTGAATTAGCTAATTTACAATTAGAAGTCTCTGCTTTACAGAATTCTATTTCCTCGGGGTCTCAGCCTAGGCCCTCTAAGGGACCCCGGGCCAAACCTCTTGCTTTCCCTATTCTGACTCGATCAGGTACCAGACCCTCACAGGACCCAGATACAACTCAAGAGGCCTCTAATGACGCCCAAGAGGCCACCAGGTCCAGGACCCCTAATGATCCAGCTTATGACGATGTAGCTAACTCTGAGGAAGAAGGGGAAGGTCCACCCAATGATTCTGAGAGTGAGGGAGATTACCAGGACCCTTTGCCTACTGTAAAAAGGATAAAATTTAAAACTGTCAAAGATTTACATAGTGCTATAAAAAACTATGGGCTTACAGCCCCTTTTACCCTGTCCATACTTGAAAGTCTGCCCGGCGACGGCTACTTGCTGCCGGGAGAATGGACAAGGGTGGCCCAATCTGTGCTTAGTAGGGGAGAATTTTTAACCTGGAAAGCTGAGTTTCTTGATAGGGGAGAAACCCAGGCAATACACAATCAAAAAAATCCCCGGTCCCCCATGGCCGCTTGGACGGCTGATAAAATATGCGGAAGAGGGGACTTTGCCTCTGAGCGTAAACAACACGGTCTATCCGCCGGGATCCTTAGCCAAACGGCTGCCGCCGCTATTGGGGCTTGGAGAGCTATCCCTCCGAAAAATTCGGTTACCCTTAAAGCCCCCCCGCCACATAATGGCCCCCTACAGATGCCTTCCTTCCTCGCTCCGGTAATAGACCAACCCCCCAACCCTAACCCAGTTTTCCCCCGACAAGCGAAGGTCTCTTTAACTCAGGAGGTCTCCTCCTTAAAAGATATCTTAGAACAAAAACGGGAACATTTAAAACTTATGAAGAAACTTTGCGCTCTTGAGGCTGAACTGGCCTCTTTTAATCCACCCCCTCCCACGCTAGTTAATAAGTCTCTTACACCAAAGACTCCTGTTAGTCCTCCCATTCCTCAGGGTCCTGCAAACCATCCTAAATCTACTAGGGAGTCATTGACTAACCTTATTCAACACACTTTCCTTACTTTAAATCACTCTAGCCCGAACCTAACAAAATCCTGTTG
>NW_011889050.1:386361-389736 GCF_000151845.1 Pteropus vampyrus
ATTATTTTTTACTTTTTTGAAGGCGGTGTGTCTGTATGTATCACTTAATTTACTATTGTAATTGCACATGATTTTCTTACTTTTGTCTTTGAATCTTTTTACTGGCTTTACTGTTGGTTGATCTACCATTATTATTATGTGTTTGCCTTCATCAATAAAAAAATTTGCCATATTTTCTTATTCATATTTTTATTTTTTTTCTTATTCTTAAAGGAGTCATTTCTCATAATATGTGTTTCTCATAATATGGATTTGGTGGTGATGAACTCCTTTAGCTTTTTCCTGTCTGGAAAGCTCTTAATCTCTCCTTCAGTTCTAAATGATTGCCTTGTAGGGTAGAATAATCTTGATTATAGGTCCTTGCTTTTCATCACTTGGAATATTTCATACCAATCTCTTCTGGCCAGCAAAGTTTCTGTTGAGAAATCAGCTGACAATCTTATGGAAGCTCCCTTGTAGATAACTAACTACTTTTCTCTTGCTGTTTCTAATATTTTCTCTTTGTCTTTAACCATTGGCATTTTAATTGTGATGTGTCTTGGTGTGGGCCTCTTTGGGTTTATCTCATTTGGGACTTTCTACTCTTCCTGGATTTGTATATCTAATTCCTTCACCAGATTAGGAAAGTTTTCAGTAATTATTTCCTCAAATAGATTTTTAATTCCTCTCTTCACCTGCTAGCACTCGAATGATGTGAATGTTGTTATGCTTGATGTTGTCCCAGAGGTCCTTTAAACTATCTTCATTTTAAAAATTCTTTTCTCATTTTGCTGTTACAAATGAGTGTTTTCTACTACCTTGTCTTCCAAATCTCTGATTCAGTCCTCTGTTTCACATAATCTGATATTGATTTTATCTAATGTATTCTTCATTTCAGTTATTGTATTCTTCATTTCTGGCTGTTTTTTTTTTTTTTTATGTTTTCTATCTCTTTGTTGAAGTTCTCACTGAGATAACCTATTCTTTCCCTAAATTAATTGAGCATCCTTATAACCATTGTTTTGAACTCTGCATCTAGTATATTGCTTACATCCATTTTATTGGTTTTTTTTTCCAGAGTTTTGTTCCGTTCTTTCATTTGGAACATATTTGTCTCTTTATTTTGGCTGCCTCACTGTGTTTTTTTTCTATGTGTTATGTAAATCTGCTATATCTCTCAGTACTGACAAAATGGCTTTATGTAGTAGGTGTCCTGTGGGGCCCAGTGGTGCAGTCTTCCTCTTTACCTAAGCTGGGAGCTCCATGGGTGTCCTTTTGTGTGGCTTGTGTGTGCTCTCCTGTCGTAGTTGAGCTTTGACTGCTGTTGGCACATCAATGAGTGGGATTAACCCTAAAGCTGACTGACTTGAGGACTGGCTGTAACTACAGCAGACAAGCTGTTGTATGATGGCTGACACCACAGAGCAGGATTCATTTTAGCAGGGCTCTGGTGCCTGAGGAGTCCAACCTTTGGGTGTATTATTTGTCAGGTTAATTCGGTGGTGCTCTGGTGTGGTCTGAAGCTAGCCACTGGGTATGTTGGTTCTGGGGCCTCTTGGGAGGGCCTCTAGTGCAGGCCAAGGTCAGCCCTGCCTGTGTCTGTTGGGAGCCAAAACTAAGAACAAAGAATCTTGTGACTAGGCGAGGCCTTATCTGCATCCTGCATCTTGTTAGCCCCCTAGCAGTCAGCTCAGCCCAGAGTTACAGTTCCCTCCTTCACTCCCACTCCCTCTAACCCTTACCACTCCTCACCCCACCAGCTAAGAACCAATGCGCCTGTGACAGATACTCTCCCACCCAGCTAGCCCTGCCCCCCTTTGTTAGCCCTGTATAAATACTCTTGCTGCTGAATAAAATTTTGAGGCTTGATCAGAACACTGTCTTGCCTCCATTCTTTTCTCCCGCCCATGTTTTCTTCAAGGTACGGTCCTCCTCGGGTTCTACGCAATAACTAGGTCCTGCGGGTCGGGACATGTGTCTATCCCAGGGCCACCTGGTGCAAACTACATAGTGATCTGAAGTTGGTAGCTGTCTATGCTGGGCTTGGAGGCACCTGTGAGTGGTTACACTGCGAATCAAGGTTGGCTACCACAAGTGCTGTGCTTGGGGTTGCTAAGCAAGAGGTGCAGGACATGCTGAGCCAGCTGCTGCTTATTTGAGGTTTGTGGACATTTTAGAGACTTTAGAAAATTCAGCAGCATTGGCCCAGGTTAGCCCCTTGTATAGATTAGCCTCTGAAACAGTTTTGGGTAGGGCCCAATAATTGGGTGAGGCAGGGTCTCAAAATATCACCAGAGTAGGGTGAAAGCAGTGTTAGCCAGGTTAATGAAGACTCAGATTTGGGGAAGTACTCAACGAAAGAATAATGGCTTTTGCTGGCACCTTGTCCCAGAGAAAGCTGCCCTTCTGGCCCTCGTACTGAAGCTAGACAATTACTTCCTCCTCTTATGTCCCTGTCACTTTTTGAGGTGCTATACTTTCTCTGGAGCTTAGGGCAAGTGTTTGTGAGTAAGTCTGAACTCAGGTCCCTTAAGAGGACACCTAGGTCTACAGCAGCCTTCCGTCTCACCCATACTAAGTTCCTGCTGATTATCACAGCCAGATGTTGTGGGAACTCCTCTTCCTGGCACTGATGCTTCAGGCTATTTAGGGTTAGGACTCCCTGCTCCTCAGTGAGGACCTAAGATATCAAGATAGCTAAGATATCTCTCTCAATTCTTAAATGACACATGTAGATGTGGGACCAGCTCATTTTATATTTCTGCCTCTCCAACCAATCTCTACATAGCTTCTCTTTTATACCTTTAGTTATAGAAATTCTGTCCAGCCATTCTTCAAGTGGTTCTCAAGGGTGATTGTTCTATAATTTAGCTGTAATTTTGATGTGGTTGTGGGAGGAGGCAAATGCAGTGTTTACCAACTCTACCAACTTGACTAGGTTTTTCTTTTAATGGTACATTTAGAGTATTATTTTTCTAATATGCCAGTGAAATTTGTGGATCTATGGTTACATTTCAATCATTATATTTATTTTTTTCATTGTCATTCTGAGTTCTGTTTTTTCTTTATTATTTATTCAAAACACTATACAAAATTTCTGGAATCTACATAAGATTGTTTTGTTTCATTCCTTTGTTTTCTCGTTTTTATTTCTCTCTATTTTTCTTTTTTGCTTTTATTCTTTCTTTTTCTTAATCTTATCTTTTTAAATGAGAGTTCATTAATTGATTGCAATTAATAGTAATAATCAATAATGACTAAATTATAATTTTTGGTTTGTGTCCATGGTGCACTTTCATTATTAGTACATGTATGGCTTCCTTCCTTCCTTCCTTCCTGCCTTCTTTCCTTCCTTCCTTCTTTTCTTCCTCCCTCCCTCCCTCCCTCCCTCTCTCC
>NW_011889050.1:389831-396818 GCF_000151845.1 Pteropus vampyrus
CCTTCCTTCCTTCCTTCCTTTCAACACACTAATTTATTCATTTGCTAATTTTAACAATGTAAATAGCTTCTGTGTCTCTTCCACAGAAAATGTAAGATAGGACAATTACATATCTGGTTGAGATTCTCCACAATCCCTAATGCCTAGCATCTCCCATCAAATTAATCACTATTCTGAACTCGTATTTTTGTATTTTTATTTATTTCTTCTATATGTATTCATCAAATAATCATTTTTATTGATTTGTTTTAAACTTTATAAATTTAAACCAAAGTAGCAAGGTTTAATTTATTTTCCTTTATGCTTGTTCACCTTCTTTAAGAAGTTTTTTCTATATCCAGGGTCATAAAATATGTTCTTATACTGTTTTCTAGAAGTTTTTTCTTTCATATTTAGGTTAATGATTCACTTAAAAATAATATTTGTACATGATAGAGTTTAAAGTTCATTTTGATATAATATGGATATCCAATTGATCCAGTATAATTAATTTATTTAAAATGATTTCTATTACATCATAGTGGCATCTTTATTGTAAATCAGATGACTATATATCTGTCGATCTGTTTCTAGGTTCCCTAAATCACTGCACTGAATTATTTGCCTGACTCTTTACTAATACCATACTATTTTAATTACCATTACTTTGATATTTGGGTTGTATTAGTCCTTCAACTTTCTTCATATTTTTTAACTTTAGAATTTCCCCCAGCTTTATTGAAGTATAATATATGATTATGTGCTCATATTTACATTGTACAATTCAATGAGTTTTTTTCAATTATAGTTGACATGCAATAATATATTAGTTTCAGTTGTACAGCATAGTAATTAGAGATCTATATAACTCACAAAGAGATCACCCTACTAAATCTGGTACCCCTCTTCTTCCTTACATATTTATTACAATGTTGTTGACTATTTTCCTTATGCTACACTTTATATCTCTATGACTATATTGTATCTATCCATTTGTACTTCTTAATTCCTTTGCCATTTTTCACCATTCCTCCAAACCCCTTCCATTTAGTAGCCTTCAAAATATTCTCTGTATCTATCGGTTTGTTTCCATTTTTGTTGTTGTTGTTATTTGTTTTGTTCTTTAGATTCCACAGGTACATGAAATCATGTGATATTGTCTTCCTACATCGGACTAACTTCATTCAGTGCAATACCTCTAGGTCCATCAAGGTAATATATTTTTCTGTCCCTTTCCTTTTAGTCTGTGTGTCTTTTAATCTGAAGTAAGTCTCTTGTAGGCAGCATAGGTAGGGGTATTATTTTCTTATCCATTCAGCCACCTTATCTTTTGGTCAGAGCACTTAATTCTTCTCCACTTGAGGTACTTGTTGACAGGAATGTAGTTATTACCATTCTTTACTCATGTTTTTGATACATATTTTTTTCTTCTTAAAGAAGTCCCTCCAATATCTCCTGTAACATTGGCTTGATGTTAATGAATTTCATTAGCTTATTTTTGTCTGGGAAGCTGCTTATCTGCCCTTTGACAGATAGCTTAGCTGGATAAAGTATTCTTGGTTGAAGATCCTGGGTTTTCATCACTTTGAATATTTTGCTACAAGCCCTTCTGTCCTGCATAGTTTCTTTTGAGAAACCAGCTGCCAGTCTTATGAGTGCTCCCTTGTAGGTACCTAACTGCTTTTCTCTGGCTGTTTTTAAGATTCTCTCTTTGTATTTAACCTTTGGTATTTTAATTATAATGTGTATTGGCGTGGACCTCTTTGGGTTCATTTTTTGGGGACTCTCTGAGCTTCCTGCGATTATATGCCAATCTCCTTCACCAGGTTAGGGAAGTTTTCTATCATTATTTTTTCAAATAGCTCTTCAACTTCTTGTTTCCCTTCAGGTAACTCTATGACCCAGATGTTTTTCCATTTAATTTTGTCGCATAGGCTCTTTAAATTATTATTATGCTCTTAGCTTCTTTTTTCTTGCTGTTCTGATTGGGTGTCCTTGGCTTTCCCATCCTCTATATCGGCAGTTTGATCCTCTTTTTTATCTACTCTGTTGATTCCCTCTAATATACTGTTCATCTCAGATAATGTGCTCTTCATTTCTGACTGGTCCCCTTTATCATTTCCATTTTTATGGTTTTTTTTTTTTAATCTCTTTGTTAAAGTTCTCACTGAGTTCATCTACACTTCCCTTAAGTTCATGGAGCATCTTTATAACCAGTGCTTTGAACTCTGCATCTGTTAGATTACTTGACTCCATTATTCCTGGAACTCTGTTTTATTCTCTTATATGGTTTCTGCTTCTTTGTCTTCCCATTTTGGCTGTCTTTCTGTGTCTGTTTCTATGTATTAAGCAAAGCTCCTAAGTCTCCCAGTCTTATTAGAACACTGAGATTTTAATTGGCATATCTTTTATTATGAATGAAACTTATTACCTTTATATATGATTATTTACCATCTTTACAGAAGTGTCTGCTTGTCATGTATTTTCTTACTTATTTGTACTAATTATTTTTATAGTCTTATTAGAAGCCCTTTGGTGATTATATGTGTTGCAAATATCTTCTTCTATATGCTTTAACTTAGTAATGCTTTTGACACTTTTGATCATTTCAATGCAGTCCACATGATCAATCTTTTATGTGTGGTCCTCTTGTCTTTTTTGAAAAGTGATTTCATATCCCATGTCGATAAATATATTACTACTTACTATTTTCCTGAAGCTTTATCACTGTATTTTATTTTATATATTTTTAATTTATTCATTTTATTTAGTTTCAAGTATACAGTGCATTGGTTAGATATCTATATAGTTTCTAAAACAATTCTCCCAGTTGCTCCCTCCCTCCTGATCCTCTACCTATTCATGTTATTTGCATTCCTTATGCCTATCACAGTATTTTAGATTATTAATCTACCTGGATTGAATTCTTTGATATAATGTGAAGTAGAAGGCCAGGTTTAATTTTTTCCAACTGTGAATAACAAATTAATTCATCATACTATATTAGAAAGAACTTTTTTTTTTTTTTTCACAAATCAAGTGTCCCAATAGATATTGATCTGTTTGTGGACTATGGCTTATTCCATTGGCCTATTTTTGTGGTAAATAGTAAATAGTAAATGCTCTATCAATATTTATTCTCGTACTCCATGATTAATCAAATGGCTAGAATCATTCAGGAAGTTTATTATGCTTTACCATCTTTCCTCTGAAATGGTAGTCTGAGGTCTTTATGTATCAAAAGAATATTAGTCTCACTGAGAGGTGTTTCCCCAAATGAAAGAACAATGAGGCTTTCAGAAGCATCACGGTCATATCTAGGGAACGGCTGGGTCCTGAAGCTGTAAACGTTTTTGTTTAAAGATGTAACATTGCAATGTCCTGACCATGTGTGTCAGCAGTAAGCAGCAGCATCAACTGTCTCCACATTGCTGATGGTGAGTGTAAAATCTGTCCCTGAACCACTGCCACTGAACTATGTTGGTATGCCTGAGGTCCAGGTGGATGTAACATAGACCAGGCCTTCAGAAATCTGGCCTGGTTTCTGCTGATACCAAGCAAATTTGATTTTCTCGTTGGGATTAATTTTGCAGGTGATAATTGTTTTCTCCCCTAAAAAGAACATCAGAGAGGCTGGAGATTGGATCATAGCATTGCCCATATTCAAATCTGCAATTTCATAAGACATGCCAAAGTCAATACAAATACAGAATTTTCAAAGGAAGAATTTTTGTGTGAAGTATCAGTTTTCTCTGGAGAAAGATTCCTTTTAGGTGCATATTTAACGTGATGAGACCCTCTGTGACTCCAATCCCAGCTTCCTCAGGAAGGATACTCTAAGCATAATTTCCCCTCCTTCCTTACTTTTCTCACTTGGGAGGTAGAGCAGCAGAAAGCACAAGAGCTGAGAAAAAGATCCCGTCTTGCTCTGACATCTGACCCACTCCAGCCAACCTGTCTCCTCTTTTGAAGATCCATTCATAGCAACTCTGGGTGATGAGGTTTCTTTAAGGCAGGACTAATGCAAAGCAGATTCAGTTAGAGCAGAAACTGCATGGTCATCAGGCAGATGTTCTTGGTTTTCATTCTTCCTCATCAGCTGTAAAAGACTGGTAGTGGTTTCTTGGAGCACAGTGACAACCTAAGCCAACCAGACTAGGGAAACTGATGACTCCTCTCTGCACCATTCTAGCTACTCTGAAGGAAGAGGTCATTGAAAGCCAGGGCCATCTTAGGGGGCAAGTCTGGAAAAATCGTAGTGACATGAGAATACAGTAAACAAAAAAAAAATTGAAAGAGGTGTCACAATAGAAGATTTGAGCAGCATTCTTGTGCCTTAGTTCCTTATTTTAAAGAAATTAGAGTGTAAGGTGTGATTGAAGGAGTTTGAGTCTTATTTGAATATAAACACAGTCCATCCTCTTTTTTGGTATGTCCTATGTAGGCAGTTTGGAAAGAGGCTATATATTATCTGGGACACACTAAGCTTCTTCCCATAGATGCCAATTTTGTGGTCCCAGTTTCTCCATCAAGGATTACTCTTGTTATTATTTTTCTGTTGAACTATATATTCCAGTAATTTTGATTTCAAAACTTTCATTTTCTCCTTTTTCTCATTCCCTCATTTTCTGCTTCTCATTTCCTCATTTTCTATTTTATCAACAAATAATCTATGCCTTATATCAGAAATGTGAATCAATTCACTGTTTAACTATAATTCCAATAAAGAAAACAAATTTGAATATTTTCAAATTCTGTTGGTTTACATATTTGACATTAATAAGTGGAAATTCATGTCGTCATCTTAAAACTGTAGATGTAATTTATTGATACTCTCAGTTGTCTGGAACTCTTGCAATCCGCCTCAGTTCCACACCACTGCACGAACTTCTGGCACATTAGAAAAACCTGGATCTAAGAGGAACTCTATCTAGGCATTTCTCATAAAGAATCTTAGATCAATACATGATTAGCTAGATTTTCTCATGAGTATGCAAAAAAAATCCACTAGTTACCAATTTTCCAAGTTCAACTGCTGGGTATCCTGAATCCACAGCTGGGTTCAGAGAGAGATTCTTGAGCTCCAGGTATGAATCTCACTTATTTTTGCTCTGTCAGTAATGCAGGGTCTCATTCCTTCTCTCAGCATCACAAACAAAGTTTCGGCCTGCTGAGGCTAGTCCCTAATATTCTTGTGTCAACACAAGAAAGGGCCTTAATACTCATAATAATCTTTTCTTGTCCTTAAAGGTAGGATGATTGTAGAAAAATTGTAGATATCAGAACTCTATGACAATCGATTTCTGTGGTCTTGGGATGGGTGTGAGTAAGAAGAAGGACATAAAACTCAACCATCAGTGTAGAAATTGAAGAAGAAGAAATTTGAGCTGGGATACAGTGCTTATAGTTGTCTGTTGAAATTCATGTTTTCCAATTTGGGGCTAAAAGGACTCCTAAAAACTACCAAATTCTATCTCATTATTTCACTGGGGAAATTATATATGTAATTTCATGCTGCACAAAAAGGAAGGTGGGATACCACTCCTAGAGATCCATCTTGGGTTACAGGTCAGGTAGCACTTCTCATGTTTCTCTATCTCCTGCACCACTGGGAAGTCCCAGTGGGTGGATGACTATATATAGATAGATAGATAGATAGATAGATAGATAGATAGATATATTTATCATATATATATATGTGTATATATATATATACACACACACACACATGCACACACACATACACACACATATGTATACATATATGTATATATACATATACACACATATATGTATATATGTATACATATATGTATATATGTATGTATATATGTGTATTTATGTATATATACATAAATATATTTCATAAGGTGGCTTATCAGGGGCTGTTTTATCAAGCAATGAAAATTGTGGTACAAGAGACGAACTCTTAATGACTTTTTTTTTCACTTGATTCTTACAAAATTAAAAGCTCCTTGTGAAATTTCTCTGTTTTATCTGAAAAGACCACATAGTGACTCTTGATCATTCCCCTTCCTTTTAGTTAATTGACCTTATATGCAACATATTATTTATTTAGAAAGAAAAAAATATATAGCTCATAGTTCCAAGCAGAATTTAGTCATTTATTTCCTAAAGAGCACCTATAACTTCCAATGACTATTCTTTATTTTACATATTATTCTCATATTTCCTATTTCAAACTTTTAAAATCTGTAAATAAATTTATATTATCAAAAAGCCCCAAAGTGAGAAAGGGGCACTGGGCAGCCTGGGCCCTCCCAGTCAGAGCAGAAGGAAGAGGGGTTGAAGCTGCCCACGTTCAGATCTCCACTGTATAAATGTCCCCAAGAGCTCCCTCCCCACCCCAGGTGAGTGTTCCCACTGCTTGCTGTCCTGCAGTTTGTCATGGGGCACAGCGGGTGGGCTCCCTTACTGCTGGATCCCCAGGCCCTCTGGCCCTTGAAAGGATGGTGGTTCTCCAGAGTTTCTGATTTATGCCTGTCTTTTCAACACCACAAGTTCAGTGTGAGTGTACCTAGGAATGGGCAGATGAGGACAGGAGCAATGAGCACCTGGATAAAGTAGGGAGAGATTCTTCTCCAAGCCAACCCTACTGTCCTCCATCACCCAGCCAGGGAACCTATGCTGAAGTCAGGATGTGCCCCCTGCTGGTTAATACCAGGCACCAGGGATATTGGACAGGAAGGCAGCTTCACACCATAGAGTCCCAGAGCCAGGGCTTGGTTCCTGTGCTCAGACATTGCAGAGAAGACAAACAGACGTTTGCAGCAAAGGTGCCACCCTCCAGTACCTCTCATTTTCACTGTCAGGCAGGGGGGTCAACCATATGATGCCCTCGCAGATCACAAGCATCACCCAGGACACTCCTGAGGTCCCTGATTTTTGTGCTCCATCTTAGGGGGCAAGTCTGGAAAAATTGTAGTGACATGAGAATACAGTAAACAAAAAAAAAATTGAAAGAGGTGTCACAATAGAAGATTTGAG
>NW_011889050.1:396868-416632 GCF_000151845.1 Pteropus vampyrus
AGCTTCACACCATAGAGTCCCAGAGCCAGGGCTTGGTTCCTGTGCTCAGACATTGCAGAGAAGACAAACAGACGTTTGCAGCAAAGGTGCCACCCTCCAGTACCTCTCATTTTCACTGTCAGGCAGGGGGGTCAACCATATGATGCCCTCGCAGATCACAAGCATCACCCAGGACACTCCTGAGGTCCCTGACTTTTGTGCTACACAAAGGTAGGATATCACTCTTAGAGATCCATCCTGGGTCACAGGTCAGGTACCACTTCTCACGTTTCTCTATCTCCTGAACCACTGGGAAGTCCCAGTAGGTGGATGACCAGAGTTTTTTCTTCACTACTATGTAGAATTTGAGGCTCTTGATTGGCTCCTCCTTTTTGGGCAAGTGACTCCTGGCCACTGCATAGTGCCGCAAGCAACTATTATTAAAGATGAGTTAATCATTGTGAGAGAGAGAAAAAGAGAGAGAGAGAGAGAGAGAGAGAGAGGGAAACAGAGTTGATTGTTTTTTTGTTTCTGCTTGCTAGTAAGTGACTTTATGCATAGCACAATGTGGCTGGAACTTGCTTTCACTATTATCTGGTAATAAGATTTTGAAGTAGTTTATCTTCACCTACATATAACTCTCAATGTCTATGAATATTATTACCACAACTAAAAATATTAATGTATTTGTTGTGCATGCCTCCATTGAAAGTGTTCACTAATTTAATGGGATGAATGATTAAAATAAAGGACTTCGTCCAGCTGTTAAGAATGCTGCATGAAGGCTAGCGTCAGTTGTCAGCCCTCCAAGGGGATGGCCCTGGCCGAAGAAAACTACCTGGCACAAGGTCACACTTATTTTCCAGGAAAGAAAATATCCAATAATTATGCAATGCAAAGGTATAAAGGTCAGTCCCTTTACTCCACGTCAGAGTACTGGGTTACTCAGAGGTTTCTGTTATAGCCAGATAAGTTATTACATGATCAAAAGAAGGTGGTATCTAAATAAATATACTCTTTTGTCATCATCCTGCATGTTAAAAAAGAGTAAATTAATATGCTATAAAAATAATATTGGGAAATCTTTCCTAAAGAACATATAATGAAGCTAGTGATTCACTTGCAACTCATATAAAACTGACCTCTGGCCCCTAGTGATTCACACCCTTTCATACAAAACACACTTACACATTCCCAAGATCCCTAAAAGTCTCATCCCATGATAGCATCAGCTCAAAGTCCAGAATATCTTCACCTAAATCAGATCTAGATGCAGATGAGTCTCCTCAGGTGCAATTCCTGAAGCACAGATTCCCAAGTACATTTCTTCTCAATTTATAGACATGTGAAAGAAAAGACAAAAGATACCTTCCTATACACACTCAACATACAATGGTAAGATAGGCATATTATAACATTATAGTTGTTCCTGTTCAGAAGGTGGGGAAATGGGTGGTGCCAAGGACTTTCAGGTCCAAAGCAATAATGAAATCCAGCTGGGCAGATGTTGAAAGTTGCTTGATTAGGTCTCAAGTCCTGGGAGAATAATTTACCGCAGATTTTGGCTCATCTTTTGGTTCTGCCCTCTGGGTTACTCTTACTTTTTTATAAAAAGTAACAAGGGTTTGCAGCTAAGTAATATTTTTTGGGCTGCTCCCTACCTGTACAAATCTGGGCTCCAAATCCTCTCCTCATTCTGTAATCCCTCTGTCCCCTTCAATCCAAGTAGCCCATTTTCAGTTACCAAAATCTGTATTAGTTATCAATTGATATGTAACTAGGTACCCAAAATTAGATGCTTAAGGCAACAAACATTTATATATCACAGATTCTGCAAGAACCTGGGCACAGATTAGTTGGGTGACTCTGGCTCAAACCCCTTTATGAGTTTACAATCAAGCTGCTGGCCAAAGCTGTGGTCTTATCAACAAGTTGTACTGGTTGGGAGAGACACAATTCATCTTTGCTTTCATGGTTGATGGAAAGCTTCATTCTCTCATTACAGGGCAACCCCATTATATGGCAAGCTGTCTTGTCCCAGGGATAGTGATCCAAAAGACAGAAGAAAAAATGTCCAAGATAGAAGCCATAGGCTTTGATAACTTAATACCTGATGTGACATTCTATTACTTCTGCCATATTTCATTCTTTACTATCATGTAATTTTTTCACTGAGGTCCCAAAATTATGTAGCTAGCCCTGTTTTCCAGCCATATGTACCAGACATGTATAAGATTGAATCCTCTAAACTTCTTGTGAATGCTCTGTTTCATCAGCAAAGAATACCCCATCTCCATTATTCTCATTCCTTTCTAGGAGAATGAAATCAGGTAAGTGTAATTTTATTTCTAAGGAAAAGGAAAAGTGTTATCTTAATTTCTTTTCAAACTGATTGTAGCAATTCAACTTCTCATCCTTTATCTCTTTTACTCTACTAGTGAGTTGCAATTTTCAAGTTTCCACTCTTGAATTCTGCATGTGGTTTAAAAAATATAAATTTATAGTATACAAAGAAAATTATTTTAGATTCTACCCTAAACCATTGGGAAGACGTTAATTCACTTTAGTCAAAATAAAGGAAAGTAAAAAATTTCAAATGTGAAAATAAGTTCCAGTGTGAAGAAATTATGATTCAGTATAACTTTGTATAAATATTGGAAAGTAAAGCTGAGGATTGATGAACCCAAGTGTGCAGTTGGAAACAGTACTAAAGAGACACCTCTCTGAATCCTGTATTCAACCACAAGTGAAGTGATTAGAATAGGGTGCTGAATGTGGAACACAGAAAGAGGCAATGGTTGCTGATGTCAGAAATATTGCTATGGTATCTAATAGCAGCAGTTTACTTAGCATCAGAGTAGCAGAAGATGTAATGTGAATCCCGCAGAATAATAAAAAGTTTGGGTGCAGAAAAGCAAAGGAAGGGAAAGATGATGATAGTTGCCCAGGTGTTCAAGTTTTAGTTATAATCCTTTTAAGAGTAAGCAAAGCTATAAAAATAACACATGTACAGCTCATGCATGAAATTTCACACTGTGCCATTTAAACACTGCCTCTCCATCCTACTGCCACGTACCATATAATTTGCATATTTGTCCCAAATGTAACCTCCTTAAAATCTCTGAGGCTATATAATGTATGTTATCCAACTGATGAGGATATTAACTATACCCAAAAGTCAGTTTGAGGCTATGGGTTTCCAGGTGCAACTCTTCAGCTTCTTGCTTCTCTGGATTTCTGGTGAGAGAAATATTTCCAACTTTCTGGGGCACTTTAGTCCTCTAAATCTCAATATAAATGTTAGGTCTTCATAAGACATTGATTTTTGTCATTTTCTTCAAACATGGTGCTTTTGATTTATTTTTCCTATTTTCTTTCCAAACAGATACCAGGACAGAAATAATAGTTACACAGTCTCCAGCACTTTTGTCAGCGGCTCCGGGAGACAAAGTCACCATCACCTGCAAAGCCAGTCAAGACATTGATGATGACATGAACTGGTATCAACAGAAACCAGGAGAAACTCCCATGCTTATTATTAGAGAAGCTACTACTCGTTTATCTGGGGTTCCATCCCGGTTCACTGGCAGTGGGTATGGAACAGATTTTACCCTGACAATTAATAACATGGAAACTGAAGATGCTGCATATTATTTTTGTCAACAAGATGATAATCTCCCACTCACAGTGATATACTTTGTTACAAAAACCCCCAAATGCCTTCAATGGTACTATCTCAGCTGCTACTGAAAATGTTCAGTATGTGGAACTGGATGACCCACTGGTATTTATAAAGTTTCTCCATGCACATGTATACCCACTTCCTTTTTCTGTTTCTGTATTTTATGCCTGACATACTTGTTATAATAAGACTATAACAACCTTCAATCACTTTGTCCAGCTTTGCCAATGACCACACTTTGAAGCGGAAATAAATTCACCTGACCACGTCCCTGTCTTTTGCCACATCTATCATGTCCACCTCCAAGAAAAACCAAGAACAATGTTGGATCCAGCTCAGGTTCCAAAACAATGGAATATTAGCCATAAAAAAAAAAGCTGAGGTAACAATCAAACAAAATAGACTTCAAAACAAAGGCTGTAACAAGAGACAAAGAAGGGCATATCATAATGATAAAGGGACAAATTCAGTGAAGATATCATTCTTGGAAACATCTGCACATTCAATGTAGGAGCCTCTAACTATATAAAGCAAATATTAATAGATATAAAGGGAGAGATCAACAGTAATACAGTAACAGTAGGGAACTTTGAAACCCTATTGACATCATCTAGACAAAAACCAACCAGGAAACAATGGCCTTAAATGACACATCAGACCATATGGACTTAATTTATATTTTTAAGTCATTTCACCCCAAAACAGCAGAATATATACTTTTTCAAGTGAACATGGAACATTTTCCAGGATAGACCACATTTTAGCCCACAGAACAAGTCTCAATAAACTTAAGATTTAAATCATATCAAGCATATTCTCTAACCACAATGCTATAAAATTGTAAATCAATTATAAGAAGAAAATTGAAAAATCACACAAACACATGGAGGCTAAATATGATGATACTAAACAGTGAATGGGTTAACAATGAGGTCAGGTAGAAATCAAAACATGACTTAAGACAAATAAAAAGAAAAATACAACCACCCAAAATCAATGGACACAGCCAAAGCAGTTCTAAGAGGGAAATTTATAGCAATACAGGTCTACCTAAAGGAACAAGAAAAATCTCATGTGAACAATCTAACATTACACTTAAAGGAACTAAAAAAGAAGAAGAAACAAAGTCCAAATCGAGTGAAAGAAAATAAATAGGAAAAATCTAAGCAAAAATAAACAAAATTGAGTCTAAAAACAATAGAAAAGATCAATGAAACTGAGAAAAGACATACAAAATTAATAAACCTTTAACCAGACTCATCAAGAAAATAAGAAATAGAGCTCAAATAAATAAAATCAGAAATGAAAGAGAAGTGACAACCTGCACCACAGAAAGACAAAGGATTACAAAAAAAAATTCTAGAAACAATTATATGCCAACAAATTAGACAATCTGGAAAAGATGAGTAAATTCCTAGAAGCATACAATCTTCCAAGACTAAATCAAGAAGAAACAGGAAATTTGAATAAACTATAACTACTAACAAAATTGAATTAATAATCAAAAAATTCCCAACAAAGAAAAGTTCTGGACCAGATGGCTTCACAGGTGAGTTTTACCAAACATTCAACGAATTAGTACCTCTTTCTCCAGCTATTGCAAAAAACTGAAGAGGAGAGAAGGTTCCCAAGCTCATTTTACAAGGCCAGATAAAAGGTATCTGGTTTGATATCCAAACCAGATAAAGATATTACAAAAAATAAAATTATAGGCCAATATCTCTGATGAATCTAGATGCAAAAATCCTAACAAAATATTAGCAAACTGAATTCAGCAATACATTAAAAAGATCACACACCATGATCAAGTGAGATTTATTCCTTTGATGCAAGCTTGGTTCAATATCTGCAAAGCAATTAACGTGATACACCACATAAACGAAAATGAAGAATAAAAATCATATAATCATATATAGGTACAGAAAAAGCATTTGATAAATCCAGCATCCATTTCTGATAAAAACTCTTAGTAAAGTGGGTATAAAGAGAACATACCTCAACATCATAAAGGCCATATATGACAAACCCATAGCTAAAATCATTCTCAATGGTGAAAAAACCGAAAACCTTTCCCTTAAGATCAGGAATAAGACAAAGATATCCACTTTCACTACTTTTGTTTAACATAGTAATAGATGACATAACCACAGCAATGAGACAAGAAAAATAAATAAAAAACATCCATATTAGAAAGGAAGAAATAAAACTGTCCTTATTTGAAGATGACATAATACTATACAGAGAGAACCCTAAAGACTTGATCAAAAAAACTATTGCAACTAATAAATGAATTTAGTAAAGTAGCAGGGTACAAAATTAATATTCAAAAATAAGTTGAATATTTTTGAATATCTTTATACACAAATAACAAACTATCAGAAAGTGAAATTAAGAAAACAATTTATTTGCAATTGAATCAAAAGAATAAAATAACTAAGAATAAATTTAAACAAGGAGGTAAAAGACCTGTATCCAGAAAACTATAAGACATTGAAGAAGGAAACTGAAAAAGATAGAAATAAATGGAAGGCTATACTGTACTTACAGATAGGAAGAATTAACATTATTAAAATGCCCATATTACCCAAAACAATCTATAGATTCAATGCAATCCCTACCAAAATACCAATGGCATTTTTCACAGAACTTGAATACTAAAATTTATATGAAACCATAAAAGACCCCAAATAGCCATGGTAATCTTGAGAAAGAAGAACAAAGTCGAAGGTATCATACTATCTGATATTAAACTATGTTACAAGGCTATAGTAATCAAAACACATGGCACTGGCATGAAAAAACAGACACATAGATCAATGGAACAGAATAGAGGGCCCAGAAATAAACCCATGCTTATATAGTCATTTAATCTATGATGAAAGAGAAAAGAATATACGATACATTAAAGAAGTCTCATCAATAAATGGTGTTGGGAAAACTGGACAGACAAATGCAAAAGAATGTAATTGAATCACCTTCTTATACCACATATGAGAATAAACAAAATGAATTAAAGACCTAAATGTAAGAACAAAATCCATAAAACTCTTAGAAGAAAATATAGGCAGTAAAGTCTTTGAAATGGCTCTTAATAATATTTTGGGGTGATATGTCTCCTTGGGCAAGAGAAACAAAAGAAAAAATAAATAACAGTCCATCAAACCAAAAAAGTTTTTCACAGCAAAGGAAACCATCAATAAAACAAAAAGACATCCTACTGAATGAGCATATTTTTACATGTCTATTGGCCATCTGTATGTTCTCTTTGAAGAAATGTCTATTCAAGTGCTCTGTCCATTTTTAAATCAGATTTTTTTTTTTTTGGTGTTTGCCATGTCCAGCAAGTGGTAAATCTTGCCACATCCAGTTGATAATATATTCTCAATGAACATTCACTAAAGGTTTACTATTCAAAATATATTAGGAACTCATGTAACTTAACATCTATGGAGAGTGGGTTGCAAGCTGACAAGGTCCTTGCAATCTGTGAGGTCAACCAAGGGTTGACTCATGTCTAGAACCCTCTTAAGAATGAGGATAATCTATGGAAATGAAAACGATTATAGCAGGGTGTGTAGGGTAGGGATAATCTACGGAAATGCAAATGATTATAGCAGGATGTGTAGGTTGGGTGGAAATAATCAATATCCAGCAAATGTATGCTCTTGTATAAAAACAACTTGCAAAAATAAAATCACTCTCTATGCCAACATCAGTGGATAGTGGGCCTCCTGATCCCAGCTTTCTGTCTTCTTTCTTTTCTCAATCTCCCACCGTTCCCACTCAGGATTATTTTCCAGGGCTGTGCTGGACGTGGCAGTATTTACCACTTGCTGGACACGGCAAACACCAAAAAAAAAAAAAAAATCTGATTTAAAAAGGGACAGAGCACCTGAATAGACATTTCTTCAAAGAGAACATACAGATGGCCAATAGACATGTAAAAATATGCTCAGCATCACTAATCATCAGGGAAATGCATTTCATTTTTATTTTTTTATTTTTATTATTTTTTATGGTGACACTGGTTAATGAAATCCAATAAGTTTAAGCTGTACACTTTAACAATAAGGCATATATACTGTTACGCTGTGTGTTCACCTCCCATAGTTAGATTTCTTTCTGTCACTATGTATTTGACCCCCTTTACCCCGTCTACCTCCCTCCTTCCCTTTCCCCGCTACCCTCTGGTAACCATTAGTCTATTGTCCATGACCATGAGTCTCTGTTTGTTTGTCCTGTTCATTTGTTGCTTTTTAGATTTATATCCCACATATATGTGATATCATGTGATTTTCAACTTTTTCTGTCTGACTTGTTTCGCTTAGCATGATTATCTTGAGGTCCATCCATGTCGTTGCAAATGGCAGTATTTCATCTTTTCTTATGGATGAGGGAAATGCATTTTAAAACCACAATGAGATATCACCTCACACCTGTCAGAATGGCTATCATCAATAAATCAACAAACAACAAGTGTTGACAAGAATGTGGAGAAGAGATGCACTATTAGTGGGACTGCAAATTGGTGCAGCCACTATAGAAAACAGTATGACAGTTCCTCAAAAAGTTAAAAATGGTGGACTAGGTAAAAGCAGGGTTTGTCTCCTCCCAAGTCCACATTGAAACTACAATCAAATTATAAAATAATCAACGTGGAGAATCACCTTTAGTCCAGCTGATCATAACACCTACGTCTGATAATATAAAGGAGACACATTGAAGCCAATCCAGCATAGGCAACAACCATCTGCGGATTGCTTTGTAGTTCTCACTAGGTAGCCCTGAGCAATCAAAGGGAGTAGCTGACTTTGGTCCCTCCCAATGGGCCACAAAACCAACACATCTGGAGGCTGGCACCAGACCACAATGGAGCAACTCCTGACCAGACCCATTAGTGATACACACAAAGGGTGATTGCAACAAGTACACAAGCCTGCTAGGGCAAATCCCAGTCAGTGGGGTTAGCCTCCACATAGCAACTCTTACCCTGTGGGTGCAGTGAATTCCCACAATTAGTCAGCCTGAGCATTAATCCCATCCACTGATCTACTAACAACAATAAAGTCTTGGCGACAACAGAAGATCACACACAACCCACATAAAGATTACATCCAGAGCCCCTGGCATAAGGAATCAGGGAGAGTGTTCCACTGGGCCACATAGGACACCTTCCACATTAGGTCATCCAGCCAAGGTTGAGGTATGAAACAAATATTCTTGACACATAGAAATGAACACAGAGAGGCTAATAAAATGAGAAAACAAAGAAACATGCCACAAATGAAACAACAGGAGTAAACTCCAGAAAATAAGCTAAATGAATAGGCAAGCAACTTACCAGAGACAGAGTTCAAAATAATGGATATAAGGATGCTCAATGAACTTATGGGGAGAATTGATGAGTACAATGAGAACCTCAACAGAGAGATAGTAAGCATAAAAAAGGACATAAAAACCATAAAAAAGAGAACCAGACAGAAATGAGGAATACAATAACTGAAACGAAGAATATAGTAGAAGGATTCAACAGTAGGTTGGACAAAGCAGATGATCGAATCAGCGAATTGGAAGACAAGGTTGCAGAATACACCCAATCAGAACAACAAAAAGAAAAAAGAATTTGAAAAATGAAGATAGTTTAAGAGACCTCTGGGACAACATGAAGTATAAAAATATCCAGATCATAGGAGTACCTGAAGAGGAAGAGAGAAAGCAAGTGATTGAGAATCTATATGAAGAAATAATGGTAGAAAACGTCCCTAACTTGGTAAAGGAATTAGCCATATGAGTTCAGGAAGCACAAAGAATCCCAAACAAGAGGAATTCAAACAGACCTACATCAAGACACATCATAATTAAAATGCCAAAGTTCAAAGACAAAGAGAGAATCTTAAAAGTAGCAAGAGAAAGGAAGCTAGTTACTTATAAGGATACCCTCATAAGAATGGATGCTGATTTTTCAATAGAAATGGCAAGAAATATTCAAAGTTATGAAAAACAAGAATCTACAACCATGAATACTCTACCCAGCAAGGCTTTTGACTAAAATGGAAGGTGAGATAAAGAGCTTCTCAGACAGGAAAAAGCTTAAGGAATTCATCACCAACAAGCCAGCATTACAAGAAATGTTAAAGGAACTTCAGTAAAAAGAGAAGGGGTAAAAAAGAAAATAAATAACAAATATGAATAATAAAATGGCAGCAACAATGTACCTATCAGTAATCACTTCAAATGTAAACAGATTAAATGTTCCAATCAAAATACAGGGTAACCGAATGGATAAGAAAACAAGACCCATGCATATGCTGTCTACAAGAGGTCCACTTCAGATCAAATGACACTCACAGACTGAAAGTAAAGAGATGGAAAAAGATATTTCATGCAGACAGAAGCGAAAAAAAAAAAAAAAAAAAGCCAGGGTAGCAATACTTATATCAGATAAAATAGACTTTAAAACAAAGGCTATAATAAGAAACAAAGAAGGGCATTACATAATGATAAAGGGATCAATATATCAAGAGGATATAAACCTAGTAAACATATATGAACTCAACATAGAAGCACCTACATACATAAAGCAATTATTGACTGACATTAAAGAACAGATCAATAGTAATATACTCATAGTAGGATACTTTAACACCCCACTGACACCAAGGGACAGATCAACAAAGAAAAAATGGGCCCAAAAGACACACTACACCAGAAGGATTTAATAGATATTGTCAGAGCATTTTACCTCAAAGCAGAAAAATATACATTCTTCTCAAGTGCTCATGGAACATTTTCAAGGATAGACCACATGTTAGGCCGTAAATCAAGTCTCAGTAAATTTAAGAAGACTGAAATCATATCAACCGTCTTCTTTCATCACAATGGTATGAAACTAGATATCAACTACAAGAAAAAAACTGGAAAATATGCAAACACATGGAGGAAAAATAACATGCTACTAAACCATAAATGGGTTATTAATGACATTAAGGAAGAAATCAAAAGATACCTAGAGACAAATGAAAATGAAAACAGAACAACTCAAAATTTATGAGACATGGTGAAAGCAATCCTAAGAGGGAAATTCATAGCAATACAGGCCAACCTCAAGAAACAATGAAAAGCTCAAATAAACAATCTAATCCTATGATTAAAAAAACGAGAAAAAGAACAGCAAACAAAGCCCAAACAAAGTGAATAGAAGGAAAGAAATAATGAAGATCAGAGCGGAAATAAATGAAATACAGTCTAGAAAAACAATACAAAAGATTAATGAAACCAAGAGCTGGTTCTTTGAAAGGATAAACAAAATTGACAGACCTTTAGCCAGACTCATCAAGGAAAAAAGAAAGAAGACTCATATAAATAAAATCAGAAATGAAAGAGGAGAAATAACTACGGACTCCATAGAAACACAATGGATCATAAGAAAATACTACAAGCAATTATATGCCAACAAATTGTACAATCTGGAAGAAATGGACACATTGCTAGAAACATACAATCTCCCAAGCCTGAGTCAAGAAGAAACAGAAAATTTGAACCAACTGATTACCACCAGTGAAACAGAATCAGTAATCAAAAGCCTCCCAAAAAACAAAAGTCCTGGACCAGATGGCTTCATAGGCGAATTTTACCAAATATTCAAAGAAAAATTATCACCTATTCTCAAACTATTCCAAAAAATTCAAGAAGAGGGAAGGATCCCTAACTCCTTTTATGAGGCCAACATTATCTTGATTCCCAAACAAGACAAAGACATTACAAAAAAGAAAACAATAGGCTGATATCTCTTATGAACATCTATGCAAAAATCCTCAACAAAATATTAGCAAACCGAGTTCAGTAATACATTAAAAATATCATACACCATGATCAAGTTGGATTTATTCCTGGGATGCAAGGTTGGTTCAATATCTGTAAAGCAATTAATGTGATACACCATATTAACAAATCGAAAGATAAAAACCATATGACCATATCAATAGATGCAGAAAAAGCATTTGGCAAAATCCATTTATGATAAAAACTCTCAGCAAAGTGGGAATAGAGAGAACATATCTCAACATAATAAAGGCCATATATGACAAAACTACAGCTAACATCATACTCAATAGGGAAAGGCTAAAAGCTTTTTCCTTAAGGTCAGGAACAAAACAAGGATGCCCACATTCATCACTCCTCTTCAACATTGTATTGGAAGTCTTAGCCACAACAATAAGACAAGAAAGAGAAATAAACAGCATCTGAATTGGAAAGGAAGAAGTAGAACTCTTGTTATTTGCCAATCACATGGTACTATATAGAAAGAACCCTAAAGATTCCACCAAAAAGCTGTTAGAACTGATCAATGAATTCAGTAAAGTAGCAGGTTACAAAATAAATATTCAGAAGTCAGTGGCATTTTTATAAACCAATGATGAACTTTCAGAAACAGAAATTAAGAAAACAATCTCATTTACAATTGCATTGAAAACTATAAAATATCTGAGAATCGAATTAATCAAGAAGATAAAAGACCTGTTTTCAGAAAATTATAAGTCATTGAAAAAAGGAATTGAAGAAGATATAAATGAATCGAAGCATATACCATGTTCATGGGTAGGGAGAATCAACATCATTAAAATGGCCATACTACACAAAGCAATCTATAGATTCAATGCAATCCCTATCAAAATACCGATGGCATTTTTCAGAGAGTTAGAACAAATAATCCTAAAATTTATATGGAGCCATAAAAAAACCTGAATTGCCATGGCAATCTTGAGAAAGAAGAACAAAGTTGGAAGTATCACACTATGTGATATCAACCTATACTTCAAGGCTACAGTAATCAAAAGAACGTGGTACTGGCATAAAAACAGACACATTGATCAAAGGAACAGAATAGAGAGCCCAGAAATAAATCCACATCTATACACTCAATATATGACAAAGGAGGTAAGAATATACAATGGGGTAAATGACGTCTCTTCAATAAATGGACAGATGTACGCAAGAAAAAAGAAGCTGGACCACCTTCTTACATTATATACAAGAACAGGTTAAAGCCTTAAATGTAAGACCCGAAACCATAAAATGGATGAAAGACTTAAATGTAAGACTGAAACCATAAAACTTCTAGAAGAAAAATATAGGCAGTAAACTCTCTAATATTACTAACAGTAATTTCTTTTTAGATACATCTCCTTAGGCAAGGGAAACAAAAGAAAAAATAAACAAATGGGACTACATCAAACTAAAAAGTTTTTGTACAGCAAAGGAAATATCAACAAAACAAAAAGACAACCGACTGTTTGGAAGAAGATATTCACTAATGATACATCTGATAAGGGGTTGATACCCAAAATATATAAAGAACTTATACAACTCAACAACAAAAAACAAACAATCCAATTAAAAAATGCGCAGAAGACCTGAACAGATACTTCTCCAAAGAGGAAATACAGATAGCTAATAGACATACAAAAAGATGCTAATGGTCCCTCATCATCAGAGAAATTTAAATTAAAACCATGATGAGATATCACCTCACACCTGTTAGTATGGCTATCATCAATAAATCAAAAAACGACAAGTGTTGGCGAAGATGCGGAGAAAAGGGTACCCTCATACATTGTTGGTGGGATTACAAATTGGTACAGCCACTACGGAAAACAGTATGGAGGTTTCTCAAAAAATTAAAAATGAATATACCTTTTAACCCAGCAATTGCACTTCTAGGTATTTATCCAAAGAAAACCAAAACAATAATTCGTAAAGATCTATGCACTCCAATATTCATGGCAGCACAATTTACAATAGCCAAGATATGGAAGCAACCTAAATGCCCATCAACAGACGATTGGATAAAGAAATTATAGTTCATATATACAATAGAATATTACTCGGCCATTAAAAAAAATGAAATCCTACCATTTGCAACAACATGGATAGACCTAGAGGTTATTATGCTGAGTGAAATAAGTCAGAGAAAGATAAATACTATATGATTTCACTTATATGAGGAATCTAAGGAACAAAAAGAACAAACTAATCAAAAACAGACTCACAAATATAGTAGACAATTTGGTGACGGACAGAGAGGAGAGGGTCGTGGGGGTAGAAGAATGGGGTGAAGGGTTAAAGAAGTACAAATTAGTAGTTGATAGTTGGTCATGGGAATGGAAGTACAGCAGAGGGAATGCAGTTAGCATTAATATGATGGCTAGGTAGAGGGCCAGGAGAGGGAGGGAGCAATTGGAGGGATTGTTTTATGAACTACATAGATGTCTAACCAATGTACTGTATAAATACATTTTTAAAAAATTAAAAATAAAATTATCATATAACCCAGCAATTGCACTTCTGGGTATTTATCAAAAGAAATTTAAAACACTAATTCAAAAAGATATATGCACCTCTATGTTCATTGCAGCATTATTTACAATGACTAAGATATGAAAGCAATCTAAGTGTCCATCTATAGACAAATTGATAAAGAAGAAGTGGTGGTACATATATACAATGAAATTAATTTACTTTTTTACAGGCATAAAAAAGAAAAACATTTACTTTTTTACAGGCATAAAAAAGAAAATTTTATGAATGAAATTAATTTTATCAATGAAATTAATTTACTTTTTTACAGGCATAAAAAAGAAAAAAATTTACTTTTTTACAGGCATAAAAAAGAAAAAAATCTTTGTGATAAAATAGATGGACCTAGAAGATAGTATGCTAAGTGAAATAAGTCAGAGAAAGATAATACCACATGATTTCACTTATATGTGGGCTCTAAAAAACAAAATTAATGAACAAACAAAAGATAAACAAACTCACAGATACAGAGAACAAGTTGATGGTCACCTGATATGAGAAGACTAAGAGGATAGGTAAAAAAGATGAAAGGGATTAAGAAATACAAATTTCCAGTTATAAAAAAAAGTATGGGGATGTAAAGTACAGCATGGGGAATGTAGTCAGTAATATCGTAATAATATGTATGCTATCAGATGGGTACTAGACTTATTGAGTGATGACTTCATAAGGTATATAAATATCTAATCATTTTATTGTATACTAGAAACTAACATAATATTGCATGTCAACTGTAACTGTAAAATAAATTTAAAAAAAATTTTTTAGTAGAAATCAAACAAATTTTATTTCTCTAGTGGATCAAATGACCTTGCAAGGGCATATATTGTTGAAGAATAAGTTATTTATGATACTTGTTAAAGAATGGTAAGGCAGACTTTATTCGGGACCATTTCCACAGGTGTGGGGACAACTGCAATGGGGTTATGCTGTGGGGGAGAGAGATTGGACTCAACTTTAAACACAAGGAAAAGAGATTTAGAGTCAAGGAGCAGGGTGGAGTCAGTGAATGGATAATTAATAAAACAAAAGATTAGAAGTAAGGGGAGGTTCTGGCTAAACTGACCTCACAGGATTTTTGCTGAAGGCAGACCAGGGTGATTAGATATCACCTGAAAGATGGTGGAGTATAACAAACCCAATTAGATATTAACGGTGATTTGGGATGGGAAATTCCAGTTAAATAAATTTAGCAAGATTCTTGCTAAAATTGGACAATGTGAGATAAACACAGAAGCTCAAAAGTCAAGGCCTGGTTAAGAAGAGAGTTCAGAGGATCCTAAGTAGAGTTTGGTCAAAGAGAAAATCTTTTTTTGTTAATAGTCACCCTATTTTTAAGTTTTTAATAATTTAACAACATTTATTATAGTTTGTGACTATTCTGCTTGGACTTGGTCTTTTCATCTTATTTTGCCTTTCTATTATTGGACTTTTCTCTTGACTTTTTATTTCTTTTTCCTGAATTTGCTAGATTAGTTTAGGAGGGTTTTTTTCCTTTTTTTTTTTTCCTTCTAGTGGCTTGGGAGATTTTTATTTCATTTTTATTGAATGCCTGTTAACTTTATATCTTTTTATTTCTGTTACTATTCACATGTCCTGAAGGGTGAGTGCCAAGCTCAGTAGAGTGGCCCTGGGTTATTTGACTCTCCACTGCCTGCCCAGCTCACTCCTGGTCCCAGTCTCAGATAACTCTGAGGTGCCAGTACTGGCTGCTTCAAGGTCCCACTTTTGCACTGGAAGGTAAGATTTCAGATTCCAATTGCTCTATCGATTCAAACCTTTCTGGTTTTCCTCAAAAAAGTTTTTTCTGTTAATCGGACCATTCATGATTTTCTAACGATGAAATAAATTTATTCTCATTTTATATTTCTTCTGTCATTGCAAAGGGAATTTTAAGAGAGTGGTAGACATATCTATTATACTCAGCTTAAAAGTCCAAATTATTCCTTGTTTCAATATATTGGTTTTTTGTTTAGCTTTGTTTGTTTTCCTATTGGCCTGTCCTCTTCTTATTCTCCCCTCTTAGATTTGGAACTTTATATGTCAGCCAGAATTGTCAGGGTACTTGTAGTGGGAGGTAGTTGAGAAGGACAAGGATGATATGTACTTCTTTCCCCTTAATGTGTATGCAGATGAGAATGAGAGAGAGAGCCAGTAACCAGTCTAGTTTAACTCCACTTAAAATATAAATCAGCCAATTAAAGAAGGATCCAGGTTAAGATAATGGGTAAACATATCCATTCAATCACAAACCCTCTGCTTAAAAGCAAAAATAAAATATTTAAAATGCAAAAAAAAAAAAAATTAAAGAAATAAACTCACAAGGACAGGAAGAACAGAGCAGGAGTTAACAACAGTAAAATATTAAGTTGAGTGATAACCAACTTAACCGACTCATAAAGCTAAATAGAAAAGCTAGTAGGAATAGAAAGCAGAGAGAGATCAAAATCCTTCTGAGATAGAATCCAGATATTCACATTGAAGGCATGAAGCAGTAATCAACAATGGGCAGGAGAGGTCCAGAGCCCAGCCTTTACCCAAGATGAGTAAGACTGCGAGGCCCAGGGAGGGAAAAAGGATGGTGGTAGGGGTGGAGGGCAAGGTGTTCCGTGCTGGGCCAGCAGAGAAGACTAGAGTGTCCCTGTGGGACCTGAAGAGTTTGATAATAGAGAGGGGGAAACTGTGAAGCCTGAATGCATCGGTTTCCCAAATAGATTCAGAGCTAGCCCAGTCAGAGTAATTGTCCATGATGGTAGGATGAAAGAGGACACAGGGCTGGATGCTAAGTAGTGAGACGAGGTGGGCAGGGAACTGTAGAGTAGAGCTCAAGGGGCTTATCACTTGTGTAAAACCAGCCAGAAACTACAATACTCAATATGTACATTTCAGGGGGGGCTAAGTCTCTCCAGAGACTCACAGAGTTCCTGCCATTTTTCCGTTCACTCTAGGAAGTCAAAAAATATCTGCAGTCTTAATATCCTCTTGAAAACAAGATGAGTGTTTACATTTTCCAGAGCGAGACTAGCATCTTGGATCGTGTTTATGACACATGCATTTGCACATGGTTGGGCGAGGGACTTTGCTTCTCTCAACATGTCTTTCCTCATAGACGAGTGGAAACAGACACAGTTCCAAAGCAGGAAGAAAGCAGTGATTTCTCAAGTGACCTCCTCCTTCTCTGCTAATGGGGCGAGGGGATTCAGGACAGATGTCAATTTGCGGCATTTTTGCCAGAAGACCAGAAATTGATAAGTTTCTAAGCAATGAGGGCTCAAGAATTTTCTCCTCACTTTGTGGAATATCACCTTAAGCACAAAGGACAGACTTTATAATCCTAAGGAGCAGTCAAGATGAAGTAAAAAAGAATCACCTTGGACTCTACTATAATTGACGAGCTGGAAAAAATATTAAGCCACAGACTTCAAGATGGATTATCAGACACAAATATTCCAGATCCAAGTAAGATAAGATTGATTTATTGAGGAAAGGCAGTGTCAATAAAATAGTCTGAGAGGTTCTTGAATTTAATGTATAAGAGTGATAGGAATAGAAAATTAGGGGGAACATTCCATCAAATGCACTCCTGAAGCTGCTTGCATTTGGCTCCCAGCAAAGTTAGATTCTTAGAAGAAATTCTAAATTGCTTATGGTGTGGAGAGAGAGAGAGAGAGAGAGAGAGAGAGAGAGACAGAGACAGAGACAGAGACAGAGACAGAGACAGAGACAGAGAGACAGAGAACATGCATCCATAAATCATCCTGGAAATTATTGATAAGCTATCAATGTTTCTCAGGTCTAACTTTTTTTTAAAATACCAGTTTTGCTTTTTATTTGATATAATTAACTAGCCTATTTGGAGAGGTCTGCCTCACTAGTAACAGAGTAAATTAGCCAGTATATCAGGGACAAAACTGTGTCAATGGCACAATTTTGCTCTTTACAAGGTTTGAGGAACCTTATTAAGGACCATCACGGACACTATAGAATGGTAATTTCTGGCAGAGCCTCACAGATGCTTCTGAGACATCTTTTGCTTTGAAATAATAAAATACACACACATTAAAGATCACAGCCACTTCTTAGTAATCCTTTTTATGTCACAACAAACATCACAACAACCATTTTTATCAATCACTACTGTGTATAATCAATAAAATTGTTTTTGCTACAATGGTTCTTATAATAATTGTGTTTTATTACTAGCAACACTGTTTTATAATAGTCATTCAGTTGGACTTTTCACAATAGATCTCAAATTTATTCACTTAGGAACCTATATCCCTGTACAGCCATATCATCTTTTTCATTCCACCTTTACAGCTCCATATCA
Source organism: Pteropus vampyrus (assembly GCF_000151845.1). Taxonomy (NCBI): domain Eukaryota; kingdom Metazoa; phylum Chordata; class Mammalia; order Chiroptera; family Pteropodidae; genus Pteropus; species Pteropus vampyrus. The sequence continues at coordinate 415,216 of NW_011889050.1, forward strand.
CCCCCACATCTTTTACATTTGTAGAGTACCTTCTTACACTCCCAATTTAAAGATTATAGAAAAGTATTTAATCAGCAAAGAAAATGTATGCATGTGTATATATCATTTAAAAATTATATATGGAACATGAATGTTGAAAATTCTACAAAGAAATGTCCAAAACTACTTTTTACCAAAATTGGTACAGCTTTATTGTTTCTGAAAACCATAAAATTAATATATTCACAGAATTTTTTAAAAATCAAATAATCTACAATATACAGAAAGAGAAAGTGTCATTGTTCTTAATCCTTCCACAGCAACACACCTCTGAAATCCAAGGAGCTAACTGCTGAGCGCAGTTTGTTGTATTTTCTTCAGGAATTAACTGGTATTGATATCCATACATATTCAATTAAAATGAAATCATAATATCATACAATACATACTGTTCAGTGGCTTGTATTTTCATGAACACTTTCCATGTGACTATATAGAATCTTACTTTGTCCTCTACTTGGCTGCTCCATTGCAAAACTCTATCATAATTAGTTTAATAAAATTTCCATCAAAAAAGACTTCAGTTATTTTCTACTTTTTTTTTTTTTTTTTTGGTGAGGCAACCCTTGATTGACCTCACAGATTGCAAGGAACTTGTCATCTTATAATCCCTTATTTTTTATTTTTTTACACCTACAGCACCTGGTCTTCCTAGGTGGTCTCCCATCCAACTACTAACCAGGCCTGACCCTGCTTAGCTTTCGAGATCAGACAGGATCAGGCTTGTTCAGGATGGCATGACCATAGACACTTTCCATCTTTTAAATGTCACTGAATAGTCTTATATATACATTCGAACACACTCATCTACTCATTTCTAACCTTAGGACAGTCTGAAGAGTTTCCTTTTCCTTCCACTACCCCAGCATTTTCTGCCATGCATGCTGCCTCCATTGGGTGGTCTTACTCCGATGGTCAATTAAACATGAACTCCAAGTTCAAACCAAGTTCAAGCTCTGCCAGTCACTGCTACGAGCAAGTTCCTTAACCTCTCTGCATTCAAGTTTCTTCATCTACAAAATAGGGGATAATATTAACTTCTAGTTTCTAGATTTAGGGGGATAATTAAATGTGGCGATCCATGTATAATGTCCTATAAATAATTCTATATTATTTTATATTAGTTTCAGGTATATGATATAGTGGTTACACATTTATATAATTTACACAGTGATCGCCCCAATTATTCTAGTACCCACCTGGCACTATACATAATTATTACTATACTATTGACTACATTCCCTATGCAGTACTTTACATTCTCATTACTATTTCGTAACTATCAATTTGTACTTTTAAATCCCTTCATTTCTTTCCCAGTTCAGTATCTTCAGTTGGCAAATGCTCAACGAACATTTGCAGAATTAATGAAAAAAAA
>NW_011889050.1:417797-422994 GCF_000151845.1 Pteropus vampyrus
GGTGTCTGGTATTCTCTGTGTCTATAAAGCTGATTCTTTGAAACTAGACTCTGATATCCTCCAGAACAAAGAAAAAGTCTGTAAACAAACGTGAGAATTGATTGCACATTTTCTACGAAGAACAAGATGGGTGAGACTAATTTGTCTAAGTGACAGTTTCAGAAACTTACTGGGGAGCAAATTACATGTTCAGAACAGAGATTTGCTCAAGTGTCAGTTTCTGTATAGGAGGGAGGTTAAGAGGAACCTTTGTGTATACACTTTCGGCCAGGGGACCAAACTGGAGATCAAACGTAAGTATTTTTTTCAACTGATTTTTCTGTTGCTGTGTAATTAACTTACTTTTTGTTCCTTTTTGTGTGTTTTCATTAGTTAGTTGTCAAGAATAAAACACATTTTATTCCCAGATTAGGTACAGAGGAGGAAAAATTGTTCCAGGGGAGACTAGCTGATGACTAATTTTTAAGATTTCCAAATCAAAATAACTTAATTGGGGAAAGGGACTCACTGACTTTTTAGGGCAAGTTTTTGTAGAGGCAGAAGTTAGGAAGGACCACTGAGGTTCGCTTTCAGCCAAGGGACTAAACTGGAGATCAAACGTAAGTACATTTTTGCTTAATTATTTGTGAGGTTTTTGTTCCATTGTATTATTTGTACAAGTTTGTGGCATTTTGGTAAAATGAGCCATTTCTGGTGGATCAAAAGTAAATAGCAGAAAATGGCCTCTTTTTAAGCTGAGCAAATAAATTGTTTATTTTTTGAGGAGAGTAGGATTTGTGAGAATAGGAAAGAAATTGCTAGTTATTTCTCTGAATTAGCCCTTCTCGTGTGAATGGCTTCAGGTCTGGCTTTTGTAGTGTCAGAGCCCTCACTCTGGCTTACTTTCTGCCAGGGGACCATGCCCGAGAGCAAAAGTAAGTGCACTTTTCTAATCCTTTTTCTTATAGAGTGGTAAAATTTGGAAGTTTACATGCTTGGGATATGAGTTCAGGTCAATTCCAAAAAGAATGGAACTCTTCCAAAGATCAGATGGATAAGGGGCTTAAAAGTAGTTTGTCTCAAGAAAGAGGAAAGAACTAGTTAGTTGACATGGCATCTAAATTGCCAGATTTTATCTGCATCGGGCAGTCTAATGAAGTTAGCAATAAAAGGAGGTTTTTGTTGAAGGAAAAGTACTTAAGCTAATACTGTGGATCACATTTGGCCAAGGGACACATCTGGAGATTAAACGTAAGTAATTTTTCTCTATTGTCTTCTGAAATTTGGGTCTAAATGCCAGTACTGACTTTTAGAGACTTAGGTATGAGTTTTGTGGAGATCAGTAAATGAGAGTATTTTAGATTTATCATCAGTTTCAACAGTTAAACTCAGCTCCAAAAAAGGATTTGTAGACAAAACAAATTAATTTAATCTAAATCAAAGGGGAAAATGTTAGTGTAGATTAAAAAGAAATCCTTGCATCTCTAAAGAACAAAAGCGAATTAATTTTCATTGAGTTTTGACAAATATTGTATCAATTTTTGTTCCTTATTGTTACAGAGAAGCAGTGAAATATATTTCTTAGTCTATTTTCTCTCTTCTGATAAATTATTTTATAAGATAACAATAAAAATCAATAGGATGCACTAATTATCAGTAAGAAACTAGAAAAATATATCTGTTTGCCATGTAAAAGATGTAGCTTAATTGAGAATCAGCAGCGATGTCATTTTTAGTCTAAAGTGAATAATAAACTGTCAGTATTCAGAAATTCCACAGAGATTCTATATCTTAACAGACATCTCTTTTTTAAAAAATCTAATTGCAATGTTAAACTAACCTGATAATCTCTTATAACGATGGAAAGATGATTGTCCCCAAAAGCTCAGTTTTGAAGAAATTTGTTTAAATGGAGAAAAATAAAATAATTGCATTTTAAATGCCCGTGGACTTGTAGAAAAATAGTAAATATTTTAATGAGTACGTTCTTTTATTTACCTAAGTTATTACTTGGCCATATTTTTATATCGCAAAGGAGTCCGTGGCACAGCTAGCGTGGTCCCTAGACTTCGTGGCGGTCTTTTTTGGTGATTGAATGACTTTCGTGGCCAGGACACAGCGCTCTTGTGGCAGTGAGCCTGGCCGCTAAAGGCTACGGGCAATGCTGCATTCGCCCGTTAAACTCTGCCACGGTCTGCTTTTCTGGCACAGTGATACGAATAATGCCACTAACGAAGGAGAACAGAAATGCGGCAGTCACTGAGCTAATAATGGAAAACAGAGAGAAGACTGATTTATTAGAGATTTGAGAAATAAAATTCACGTTCATTATTATATCCTCAATGAAAAGTTTCATTAGGCAACTATAAAGAATTTAAAACTTTTTTTACAGTGATATGTAATTATTCCAATATCTACTCATCAAATGTATTTAAATGATAAACTTGATGTATTATTTGGAGTTGGAAAGTTTAATCCAAAGGAAAGAAATATATAAAACTTACAGGGTAAAATTCCAATCAGCAAAAATTTAAGTCCATCTGGCTCCTCAGATTTTGATCAATTAACTGGATTTTACAGGACTATTTTAGGGCTGTTTTAAAACTCTTAAAACTCAAAATTACTTAAAACTCAGCTACTTAAGTATTTTAAGCTATTTTAAAACTATTTTCTGGTCTTTGAAAAACTCTTTTAATGAATTTTAAATGTCATTAAAAGCTAATAAGATATCTTACAAGAATTTCAATATCAAATATGCTAATTATTTAATATTTTCGTGCAGAATGAAAAATTTAAAGCTATCGAAGATTCATCCAGATAGGAGTATCTTCATAGACTATTTCCTTGCCTTTCTAGATTTCATATTATTTTGCCACCAAGGCTATTTTATAAAACTCTGAAAAAAATTAGTAATAAAAGTTAAAAGAGAAAAAATCATCAAAACATAAAAAGTTCAGTATCTTATGTTGAACTGCTTGGTTAACATGGAGGTTAGCTTTATAAAAACCTGTTCACTTATCTGCTAGGTTCTCCCAGCAACGGATTCTTGATTTGTTATTTTAACTCTTACTCTACTACCTGAGGGTTTGAATACCCACAAAGGGGAATTTCCAGGTGGCCATCTGGCAGCTGCTCACAGTCAGAAGCAAAGCTAACCAGTTCCTCCTAGGCAGGTGGCCAGAATTACAGTTGATCCCTCTTCATCTGGCTAAGCATTGCCACATATGGTGACAGCCATCAGTCCAGGGTCCAGGTCTCCTTCTGAGGCTTTTGTAAGAGGTTAAAGAGTTGCTGGCCTGAGCATAGAGGGTGAAAGGGCCGACCCCCACCCAGGCACAGACACAGAACCTGGGACCCACTCTGCCGAGTGAGTCTGGCCCCAACACATCCAAAGGAAGCCCAGGAAGGGAAAGGCAGCCAGATGTCACTGTGCAGTCCTAAGAGAGGCACAGAGGAAATGACCTTCTGTGTAGAAGGGCCAAGACCTGTTCTCATTTCTAAATTCTGAGGGGTGTCAGATGAAGTGGCCTTTGTTTTTTGTCCTGAAGCACTGAATTACTGCAAGAGGCTGGGAACACAGTTGAAGGAAAGAACAGTGAGGTCAGAAAAGCATAAAAAATGGCTTTAAGAATGGCTGCAAAAAGTTCAAAAAAAGCAATTTCTTAAGGGGTAGTGGGGAGCTGGGGAAAAACTCAAAATCCTAGAGATTATAAATATGCTTCCTGGCCTCCCTAATTGCTACAGTTAAACAAAATAAATGTGCTGCTCTCTGTATGTCTGTTTCTTATGGGCTCTGGGATTTCCCACAAACAATGCACCCAAGTGGAGGACTTCTTTGGTACTTAAACACTATTCTCTGTGCTTCCTTCCTCAGGGAATGTAGCTAAACCATCCACCTTCATCTTCCCACCATCTCAACAGCAGTTACAAACCGGAAAGGCTTCGGTTGTGTGCTTGCTGAATGGCTTCTACCCCAGGGAAATCAATGTCAAATGGAAAGTAGATGGTGTCGTCCAAACCAATGGCATCCAGAACAGTGCCACAGAGCAGGACAGCAAGGACAACACCTATAGCCTCAGCAGCATCCTGACACTGTCCAGTTCAGAGTACAAAAGTCATAATGTCTACGCCTGTGAGATCACCCACCAGAGCCTGAATTCTGCCTTTGTCAAGAGCTTCAATAGAGAAAGCTGTTAGAGAGGCCTCCCAGGCCCCATCACCTGTGCCTCAATCCCAGCCTTCCCTTCTCAGGCCTCGGGCCCTTTTCCCACAAGAGATACCCCTATGTCAGTATCCCAGCCACTCTTTCCACCTTGTTCGCCCCTGCTTTGATTTTAATCATGCTAATTTGGGGGGATAAATGAATAAAGTGAATCTTTGCATCTGTGATTTCTTTCTCCTTCCTGATTTAATGGTTGTCATATGTCATTTTTCTAATTACCCAGTTTATCTTCTAAAGAACTAAATATTAAATTGGTATAAAATATATCATCATTTATAAAAATCATCATCCTCTGTTCTACCTCTACTCTACTGTCCTCTACAAGACACTCCTCTATGAAACCCATAAGCCACCTGCCTTCATACCCATTCCCCTGGAACATGGTATGAGAGGCTTGCTTTCTTGTTTTCCCCTCCTCAGTAGGCTCTCAAAGTCTTTTTAAGGGTGACAATTCTACAGTCACATATCCTATGATGTAATTGAACCTACGTTTACAAAAGAAGGAGACAGCTATAAAGAGAGTCATTCACTGCAACATTATTAAAAAAAAAAGAAAAAACAACCTAGATGAAAAAGCAATAGGGAAATATTTAAGTACATTATGGCACTTCGACTTAATGAAATATTATGCCTTCATTACATTTTTAAACAAGTATCAAGGGCTTCCTATCTACCAAAGACCATACTGAGCACTTACAAAGTGGCACACATTACTTTTGGTTGGGCGCGGGGTGAGGTAGTGCCTAGGAGGAGATAAGAAGGGGCTCCTGGGAGGTTGGTAATGTAACGTGTGCCACTTTGTAAAAATTTATTGAGCTGTACAATTATGATCTGTTCACTTTTCTATGCATATATATTATACTTCAAAATAAGTTTACATCAATAAATATCTTGCACCCAATTTACAGATAAGAGAGGCTAAAGTCAAGGCCACACAGCTGGTAAATGGCTGGCCCAGGATCAAATCTCTACCTATGTAACTCTGCTCTCTTGAAG
>NW_011889050.1:423774-428808 GCF_000151845.1 Pteropus vampyrus
AAAAATCAAGGGCACTTCTAATGAAGCTGAAATCAAAGCAAGCCCTTTCTCATAAAGCAAAGCTCTGAAGTCAGACACACCATGACTCAAGGAAATGAAGACAGGTATTGTGGGTTGAATCGTGTCCATCAAAAAGATATGTTCAAGTCTCAACTCCCAGTACCTATAAATGTGACCTCATTTGGGAATAGGGTCTTTAGAGATGTGTTCAAGTTAAGCTGAGGTCATACTGAAGTGCTGGTGAAGACACAGTTGAAATTGGATTATTCACACAGTGCTCATGGGAATGTAAAATGGTACAGACACTCCATAGAATAGTTTGCCAGTTTCAGGAAAAACTAAATAAAACACACCTACTATATGACCTAGCAATTACACTTCGGAGCATTTATCACCAAGAAATGAAAACTATGTCCAAACAAAAAAATCTGTACATAACTGTTGATAGCAGCTTTATGTGTAATAGCCAAAAACTAGAAACAACCAACATGTCCCTGAATAGGTGAATGGCTAAACAAACTGTGATATATCTATACCATGGAATACTATGTAGCAATGAAAAGAAAGTATTGGTACATGTAACAACTTGGGTGATCCTGAAGTGCTTTGTACTGACTGAAAAAAAACAATCCCAATGGGTCACATACCATCTTATTTTTATATAACATTCTTGAAATTATAATATTATAGAGATGGAGAAGAGATTATTGGTTGCCAGGATTTAGGAATGGTTAGGGAAAGAGAGTGAATGAGACTGAAAGGAATAGCACAGGGAGATCTTGATGGTAACGAAAAAATTCTTTTTCTTGATTGCAGTGGTGGTTATGTACATCTGGACATGTAATAAAATGGCATAAAACTATACACAATTTGACAAACTATACACAATTTGACCAGTGTTAAATTGCTGATTTGGATATTGTACTATAATTATGTAAGAAGTAACCATCAGGGGAAACTGGGCGAAGGGCACACCAAACCTCTCTGTTCTATAATTACTTCAAAAAAAAAATTAAAAAGAAAAAGGTAAGATCATATTGGATTAAGATGGGCCCAAATCCAATGACTGGTGTCCTTATTTGGAGAGGAAGATTGGCGATGCAGAGACGCAGGCAAAATGCCATGTGGCAACAGAGGCGGAAATTGGAGTGATGCAGTTGCAAGCTTAGTAATGTCAAGGATTGTCTAGGAGCCACCAGAAGTTAGGGAAGAGGCAGGGGATGGCTTCTCCCTCAGGGCCTCAAGAAGAAACCACCTTGACTTCAGAGTTCTGGCCTTCAGAACTGTGAGAGAATAAATTTCTGTTGTTTTAAGCCACTCAGTTTGTGGTATTTGGTTACCACAGCTGAAGCAAACTAATGTAATGGGGGTAACAGAGATGAGAGTTCTGTTCTCAACAAACTTCCATCAAGTCAGCTCCAGTAGTGTCCATGCCCTGCAGAAACAGCTGGCCAAATCCTCTCGGAGAAATGAGATGCTATGGGTCTTTTTCATGAATCCAGAAAGTTCAGGTCAACAGATAAAAGACCCAGGCTGTTTCTCGTGGGACTTAATGGCATATTTTTTGGCTCTTAAAATTAACTTTGGAGTCAGAAAAACCCCACTCTACCAGTAACTAGCTGTGTGGCTCTGAGGAGTTTCTAAATTTTTGTGGGCCTCACTTTCTCACCCGTAAGATGCAGATAATGATGGTTAACCATCTGATTAGCAAAAAGTTATAAAGATTAAAATATATAGCAAATATAAAGTGCTCAGCACAGTGTCTGGTGTATATTGAAGCTCAGTGAGGCTGCTTATCGAATGACCACACCATGTGTCACCAATCTTCGGGGTAAGCTAACTCATTGACTCTAAAGTCCCATAGGCCCCACGGTAGACCTAAGGCAGATATGAGGAAAGAAATGCAAAAGAGAAAGTAAAGGAAAAAAGAAGAAATTAAGGAGAAAGGAAGGAAGAGAAAAGAGAAAAAAGAAAGAATAGGAAAAGGGGGTATGTCCAGGAAAACTTGAAGGGCCCTGGAATGGCATGCCCCCTACCGTGGCAGAGTTTGTACCTTTCCCAAGGCTTACCAAGTGTGGAACAGCAATCATACCTGATGGAGAAGAGGCCCACACTTGTGGCACAAAGCTGGGTATCAACTATTTGGGAGTAAAGATGCCCAGACATCTTGAAAGCAACATATGGATTATATGTAGACTAAGACATAGTAAGAAAAATTAAAACTTCCTGGTGGTTGGCAGTGGGTTTATAATAATAATAAATGTTTAGTGTCACAGGGTTGGGGTGCTCCAACTGCTAACCAACCATCTCTACCTATCACTCCTGTGGGCCATCCACACATCCTAGTATCTTTGGGCACACCATGTCCCCTCTGTGCCTTCTTTGCCCTATCAGTAAGGGAAAGGGCCGGATTGGAGACCTCGAAGTTCTTTTCCAGCTCTAATGTCTGTATATCAGAGTGGGATTCTCTATGGCTTCAAAAATGGACTATAGCTTTCTATTAACTTTTTCTACAAAAGGAGAATTTTGTCAGAATTAACCATGTGTTTTAGAGTTGGTGCTAATACATTTCCACAAGCCCCTAAGCAAGTCAACAAATGAAACAGTATTTTGGAGAAAAGAGAAAGGGAGAAGAGAGAATGAGTAAAGAAATGTTTTTAAAATATCAGAAAATGGAAGATAGAAAGAAATTGGGAAGGCAGGGGGAGATAGAGGAGGAGGAAGAAGCAAAGAAGCAAAAGATTAATAGAGGATGAGAAATGAAAGAGGAAGGGGAGACAGATGTCTGTTTGTTTTTTTACGTTGTGCCTTATTCCCAAACACTCACAGTTCCAAGACCTAACTCTTCAGAACAACTCTCTTTGGTCTTTCTTGAAACCTCAGATCCCAGTGAGCTCAAGCTCATGTCAGGCCTTTTCATCTTTTCACAGAAGGTGTCACTAGGGCTGGTACCTGTGCTGGGGAAGAGTGTTGTTATGAAAGCTAACAAGGTGGAAACTAACATTTTACTAAACTAAATTGGTGGCCTGAATGGCCACTGGAAGACCTAAGGTTTAGTCTCAAAGACACAGACCAGGGGCTCTGTGCCCTCTCCCCACAAGATAAGAACAAGTGAGTTATCACCAGGGTTAGTCAGTCATTACCAAGAGCCTGGGGAGATGTGGTGAACAAATTATTGGCTATTTCCCCCCACATAATTGTTTGTATATCATTGTCTGAGAAAATATGCTCTCAAGTCACAATAGCAATACTTGACTTTCATGCTTCAGTTTTTTTCATCTGAAAGAAAGGGGGTTTACTAATAAGATTGTTGTGAGGATTAAATGAAATAATTCATGTAAAGTGTTAAGCATCCAGTCTAGTATATATTAAGGGAGGTATAAATGTTAGTTATCATTATAATAGAAGGAGTAGCTCGATTTGGCTATTGTTAGATTTCCTTCAAGAGTCTCCTTGAATGCATTCTTCAGTCAAATTCTTCGGCCCCCAAATGTTTAAATCTTGCACTAACTCATATATGTTCCAGACCTGTGCTTCCCAATACAGCAGCTGCATGTCGCACATGGCTATCAAGATCTTGAAATGAGGCTAGTTTATATTGAGATGTTCTATAAATGTAAAAACACATCAAATTTTGAAGATTTATTTACAACAAATATGTATAAAATATCTCATTAATAATTTTCAGTTTGATTACATGTTGAGATGGTAATACTTCAGATATATTGGGTTAAATTTAATATACTATCAAAATTAATTTCACAAGTTTCTTTTTGGTTTTTATTAAATTTATTAGGGTAAAATTGGTTAGTAACATAGAAATTTCAGGTATACAACTTTATAATACAACTTCTGTATATTCTTGTATACTGTTGTGTGCTCACCATCTGAAGTCTAGCTTCCTTTTGTCACCATAAATTTTACCCCCTTTACCCTCTTTGTCCTTCCCCTACCCCGCTTTCTCTCTGATAACCACCATACTATTGTCTGTATCTATGAATTTTCGTTCGTTTTGTTGGTTCATTTGTTGCTTTTTGGTTTATATCCTACATATGAGTGGGATAATATGGTCTTGTCCTTTTCCGTCTGATTTATTTTACTTAGCACAGTATTATGCTGTACTTAACACTCTCAAGATCCATCCATGTTATTGCAAATGGCAATATTTCATCTTTTTATAGCTGAGTAGTATTCCACTGTGTGTATGTGCGTGTGTATCATATCTTTACCTTATTATCCATTGAAGGACACTTAGGTTGTAGGTCCTTGCTTTTTCATCACTTTGAATATTTCATGTCAATTCCTTCTGGCCTGCAAAGTTTCTGTTGAGAAATCAGCTAACATTCTTACACGAGCTCCCTTATAGATAAGTAACTGCTTTTCTTCCTTTGTCTTTAACTTTTGGCATTTTAATTATGATGTGTCTTGGTGTGGGCCTCTTTGGGTTCATTTTGTTTGGGACTCTCTGTGCTTCTTGGGCTTATAGGTCTATTTCTCTCAACAGGTAAGGGAAGTTTTCAGTCATTATTCCTTCAAATAGGTTTTCAATTCCTTGCTCTCTTTTTCTCCTTCTGATACCCCTATGATGCGAATGCACACTTGATGTTGTCTCAGAGGTCCTTTAAGTTATCTTCAATTTTTTTTTTTGGGGGGGGTGAGATTCTTTTTTCTTTTTGCTGTTCTGTTTGGGTGTTTTCTGCTACTCTCTTCTAAATCGCTGATTTGATCCTCTGCTTCATTCAATCTATTGTTGATCTCCTCTAATCTATTCTTTATTTCAATTATTGTATTCTTCATTTCTGACTGGCTTTTTATGTTTTATATCTCCATTTTTATGTTTCATATCTCTTTGTTGAACTTCTCACTAAGATCATTGAGCATCTTTATAACCAGTGTTTTGAAATCTGCATCTGGTAGATTGCTTGTCTCCATTTTGTTTAATTCTTTTTCTGAAGCTTTGTTCTCTTCTTTTATTTGGAACATGTTTCTCGGTCTCCCCATTTTAGCTGCCTCCCTGTGTTTGTTTCTACATAG
>NW_011889050.1:428858-439992 GCF_000151845.1 Pteropus vampyrus
AGATCTTGAAATGAGGCTAGTTTATATTGAGATGTTCTATAAATGTAAAAACACATCAAATTTTGAAGATTTATTTACAACAAATATGTATAAAATATCTCATTAATAATTTTCAGTTTGATTACATGTTGAGATGGTAATACTTCAGATATATTGGGTTAAATTTAATATACTATCAAAATTAATTTCACAAGTTTCTTTTTGGTTTTTATTAAATTTATTAGGGTAAAATTGGTTAGTAACATAGAAATTTCAGGTATACAACTTTATAATACAACTTCTGTATATTCTTGTATACTGTTGTGTGCTCACCATCTGAAGTCTAGCTTCCTTTTGTCACCATAAATTTTACCCCCTTTACCCTCTTTGTCCTTCCCCTACCCCGCTTTCTCTCTGATAACCACCATACTATTGTCTGTATCTATGAATTTTCGTTCGTTTTGTTGGTTCATTTGTTGCTTTTTGGTTTATATCCTACATATGAGTGGGATAATATGGTCTTGTCCTTTTCCGTCTGATTTATTTTACTTAGCACAGTATTATGCTGTACTTAACACTCTCAAGATCCATCCATGTTATTGCAAATGGCAATATTTCATCTTTTTATAGCTGAGTAGTATTCCACTGTGTGTATGTGCGTGTGTATCATATCTTTACCTTATTATCCATTGAAGGACACTTAGGTTGTAGGTCCTTGCTTTTTCATCACTTTGAATATTTCATGTCAATTCCTTCTGGCCTGCAAAGTTTCTGTTGAGAAATCAGCTAACATTCTTACACGAGCTCCCTTATAGATAAGTAACTGCTTTTCTTCCTTTGTCTTTAACTTTTGGCATTTTAATTATGATGTGTCTTGGTGTGGGCCTCTTTGGGTTCATTTTGTTTGGGACTCTCTGTGCTTCTTGGGCTTATAGGTCTATTTCTCTCAACAGGTAAGGGAAGTTTTCAGTCATTATTCCTTCAAATAGGTTTTCAATTCCTTGCTCTCTTTTTCTCCTTCTGATACCCCTATGATGCGAATGCACACTTGATGTTGTCTCAGAGGTCCTTTAAGTTATCTTCAATTTTTTTTTTTGGGGGGGGTGAGATTCTTTTTTCTTTTTGCTGTTCTGTTTGGGTGTTTTCTGCTACTCTCTTCTAAATCGCTGATTTGATCCTCTGCTTCATCCAATCTATTGTTGATCTCCTCTAATCTATTCTTTATTTCAATTATTGTATTCTTCATTTCTGACTGGCTTTTTATGTTTTATATCTCCATTTTTATGTTTCATATCTCTTTGTTGAACTTCTCACTAAGATCATTGAGCATCTTTATAACCAGTGTTTTGAAATCTGCATCTGGTAGATTGCTTGTCTCCATTTTGTTTAATTCTTTTTCTGAAGCTTTGTTCTCTTCTTTTATTTGGAACATGTTTCTCGGTCTCCCCATTTTAGCTGCCTCCCTGTGTTTGTTTCTACATAGGTAGGGCTGCTATGTCCCCCGATCTTAGTGGAGTGGCCCTATGTCAGTGTCCTGTAGAACCCATTGGTGCAGTCTCCCTAGTCACCTGAGTCAAGTGCTCCAGGGGGTTTTAAATTTAGATACGTCATCAGGAAAGGTGTCATTAAGAAGGTAACATTTAAGTAAAGACCTAAATGAAGTGAGTAAGTGAACCACGTGGATAAGTGGATAAGGACATTCAAAGCATCAGGAACAGCAAATTAAAAGTTCTGAGGTAGGCATGTGCCCAGAATATTTACAGCACAGGGTTACAGAGAAGAGGGGCAGGTCACACAAGGTCTCATGAGTCACGGGAAGAATTTTTTTTTTACTTCAAGTAAGATAAAGATTGGCGGGTTTGAACAGAAGAATACTTTTGCCTGATTTATATGTAGCAGGATTTCTCTGGGTGCTCTGATAAAAATAAACTGTCAGGGTAGAATGGGAGCCAGTGTGGCAGTAGGAGCCCTAGTTAGGGGTCTATTACAATAATCCAAGCTTCTTTGAAGGTAGGGCTGACATGACATGCTGAAAATGTGGATGTGGACAAAGAGAGAGAAGATAAGGATAAATACAGAGTTTTTGACCTGAGGAATTAAAAAAATAGAGTTTTGTTTGTTTGTTTGTTTTGTTTTGTTTCGTTTTGTTTTTAATGAAAGGAAGAAACTTACAGAAGATGCAGATTAAAGAGAAAAGACCAGGAGCTCAATTTTGATACGTCTGGATTTAATTTTCTTGTATAGTAAGAGGTATAAGGGTCAACATTCATTTTTTCTCCATATGAATATCCAGTTGTTCCAGCACCATATATTTAAAAAGACTTTCCTTTCCCCTGTTGGATTGCTTTGGCACATTTGTTGAAAATCAACTGACCATAAAGTTGGGTCTATTTCTAAACTCTATTTCATTCCATGATCTATTTGTCTATCTTTATACCAACAGACACTACCTTGATTACTGAAACTTAAAAAGCTCTATTTTGGACATATTAAGTTTGAGATGCCTTAGACAACCAAGCAGAGATGTCAGGTGGACAGCTGGGTATAAGAGCCTGGAATTTAGAAGACAGAGATCAGTGCTAGAGACATAAATGTGCTGTCATCTTCATACAGGTGATGCTAAAAAGTTATCACACTGCGAAGAAGTATCTAGTGAGTGAGCATGGGCAGAAAAATCCAAGCACTGAGCTGAGAGGCACTCTAACATTAAGAAGTTGGTGAGATGGGAGGAACTAGAAAAGAAGATTGAAAAGGATTCATCAGTGGAGAAGGAAAATCAGGAGGGGTAGTATTGTCCGGTAATCTAAGAGAAGTGTTACAAAGAGAAACGAATCAGCGGCCAGTTGGGTCAACTGGAATGAAAACGGACCATTAAATCCAGTGATGTGGGGGGCGGGGGATGGGCAGGGGGAGGGGGCAGGTCATTGGTGAACTATATTACAGCAGTTTTTATAGAATGGCAGAGGCAAAAGTCTGATCAGAATGACTTGAAAAGAAAATGAGAGCAAAGAAATTGGAGACAATGTGCATGGACAATTCTTTCAAGGAGTTGGAAAAGAGAAAGACAGAGTGATGCAGTATATAAAAGCAGAAGAGAAATGACAGCATTTTTAAAGCTAATGAGAATGATCCAGTAGAGAGGAAAAATCTGGTGCGAAAGAGAGAGAAGAGAAAATTGCTCGAGCAGTGTTCGTGAGTAGATGAGACAAAGTGGATGGAGCACACGTGGATAAGGACACAGGTGGTTCAGCCAGGAAGAGAGTGTCCACAGGCACTGGTGCAGCGAAGTCCCCAGATGTGCTGGGAATTGTTCATGACCTCTCCAATGAGTGTGTATCAATTAGACTGTGTAGGTTTAAAAGTTTGGGAAGAACTTGTAGATTGAAGTAAGCAAGTACCGGCTATGGGGATGTATGGAGAGGAAGAAACATAACCGTAATCAGGTTCCCTCCCACACCCGTAGCTAGCTTCCAAGTGGAAGAAAACTCAGCACTTCTCCCCGTATGTGCCCGGTAAGCATGCGCAGGCTCCCATTATCTGGCAATGTGCCACTATTCTTTAACCAGTGTATAAAAGACGTCGCCACCATGGCGGTGGGTGGCGGGGATGGGATGCCGTGCCCCGGCTGGATAACACTGCTGCCCTGTGAGGCCGGCTGTGCCATTGCTGAAATAAATAAAGAGCTAGGTCATAGTTGCCTACACTCCCTGCATTTTCTTCCAACTGCCTGGAGTCTAGTACCGGATCTCGAAACTGCGAATCTGCAGCAACACAGCAGGGTCAAGCTTAGAGAAGGGTTGGGAAGAAAAATGAAATTCACAAGGGAGTTCCTTTACCATCTGCCACTTGCTTTCCCCTTGGTTCCACTTGTCAACTTTCCCCCTGAGTTCTTGGAGACTGATGGCATGGGAAAGATCCCTCTGCCACCCCAACCATCCACAACCAAAGGCATCGCATAATTTTTCAGAAAAACTTTTTCTGATTTTTTTCCTTACCCTGCCATCCTCCCTCTCCTTCCCATTTCTTCCTCTTGCTCCTTTCCCATTCTCAGATATTCTCCCCTTCTCCCTTCCTACCTCCTTCCATTTTCTCTGTCTCTCTCCTTAGCTCCTCGTAGCCTTTCTACCCCTCCATTTACCTACCAATCTCTTCTCAGGATTTGAATAGCACTATTACCCCTACCACATGGTTAGTTATTTCTTCATGAAAAGGTTTGATCTCCCAACTCTGGCTGGAACCTTTTGTATCCCTGAAACTAGCAAGATTCTCTGCAGAATAAGAAACAGGATGATGGAGAGGAAAGAGGCAGTGGAGTGTGGAAGGCAGAGAAGAGGAGAGTACTGACATATGCTAGTACAGTCACCTGTATGGCCACCTTTGATTCTCACACCACCCACTGAAGTGTTTTTTATTAGCCCTGCTTCATAGATGAGGAAACTGAGGCTAAGAAAGGTTACGTAACATTCTTAAGATTATAGAGTTCATGAGGGATAGAACCATAACTTAAACCAAGGTTATCAAGCCCAAACTACCATGTCTTTCCCATAGCTTTGTACTTGGCAGATTCTGTGTAGATTTTCAATAATATTGGTTTTTAATAGTAACAGTCAACTTCTCTAGGTCTAATAAAAGGGTTGGACTAATGGTGATTAAGGGTCTATCTCTCTCTCTCTCTCTCTCTGTGAGTTATTCTCAAGAAAATATAAAATTTTACCATGGGCAAAATTTTACCAAAGAGCAAATGAGGTACAGCCTCCAACATATGACACAGTAATCAAATGCTGATGGTCAGGACTGGAAGCAAAAAATACATAGAGAAGACCTTCTGTAATATTGTTGGTGGCTCAGTACATGTAATAGTAATGGATCAATGTCCTAACACTGACAGAGATCATGTCACCAAATCCTCCTACAACCCCAGGAGTAGTTTGTGTTATAAAGAAACTACAACTTGGAGAGAATAAATACAGTGTCCAAGATCACACAATTCTTAAACATCAAAATCAGGTTTCAAACTCAAGTGGCCCGATCAAGAGTCCTAACTCTAAAACACAGTGCTGTTCTCTTAATAACTACTATTCACGGTTGCCACTTTTAGGGCCAAAGAATCAGTCAATATTAAAGTGAGAAAGAACCTTAGAAATCAAATCTCTCATTAACAGATGAGGAGACTGAAGAGCAAAAGTTGAATGGTCACTTAGACACAGAATTGAGACTTGCAGCTAGTGCTCTTTCCACCTGTTATATGTTTGCTAGGTGCAATAAAGAGCAAATTATAGACATCTCAGAAGAGCAATCTATGACCCTGTGCAAAAAAAAAAGTTAACCAAGCTTAAGACAACTGGAAATATTAATCTAGTTTGAAAAAACAACTCATTAACCAAAAGTCCCTCTTCCCCCATCACAGTGCTCAAGCCCCAACTATGCCCCCAACCACCCCACCTCAGGCTTGTTTTTACCAAGTTTCATGGTGATTGGCCTAAGAAGATTAAAAAAGTAATGCCACCCTTTGAGGGAGAGTCCCAGGGACTAAGATAGCAGCTGTTATAGCAACGGTCACACTACTTTGGTCAAGGAGAAGACTTTTTGGGGAACTGAAAACAGAACTTTAAGTACATCTGCTGGTTTCACTCCCATTCTCCTCCAACACGCCCTTTCAGAAGTTACCATGGGCCCCTGCACCTGGGACCCTCACAGCACCTGGCCAAGTCTGTGTCCAGCACTGGAATGGAAGTAACACCAACCCTAACCTTATTTGATATCATTCCACCTGAACTCACTGCTGCATCTCCAGTGCTAGAGTTCTCCTGCTGGAAAACCTCAGCCCAGAATAGTTGGCATCCTCTAAGAGGTCTAATATGATAACAGGACCCACTCAGACTGCATGTGAGAAAGAAGTAGTAAGCAAGAAGTTTCTTCATGTGGCCCACAGATGTCCTGGAGTTATTCGAGAGCAGCAAAAAAATTAACGTTGAATAGTTTGGGCATCTCAGGGATAGGAGGCTGGGAAAGATAATGATGAGATATAGCAACATTTCAGTATATATTTCAGTAAACTTTCTAGTTCCCATGACAGAAACATTCTCTTCTACTATATCCTCCTTCCAACCATGCCTATTGCCATCCACACATCCATCCATTCATCCTTTGGTCCTTACCCAAGTTACAGGGTTAGTTGTTTGCCCACCTACACCAAGCAACCCTAACTACTACAGACAAAATCTGTTTGCATGATTGGATGAATGGATGTTCATCTTCATTTATTAGACAGACATTGATTAGCATCTTCATGTACCTGGCTCTGTACTATGTTCTGCAGATAACATGGTGAACAAGATAGAGTTTTCAACATCAAGGAGCTCCCAGCCTAGTGTGGAAACAAGTAAGCAGAAATTGTATCATGAAGTAATGGGCTGGAGGGTGAGGTATCTAGAGAGCTCTATAAAACCATACAGGAGGGGCACATAACCGCATATTGGAGGTCAGGGAAAATACATACTTTCACCTTCCTGCCCAAACATTAGCCAACCTGGGATGTACCTGACAATGAGATTGTCCTCATAAAGCACTCCTGTGCTCCAGCCCTCTGACTGCAAAGCCATGGGTTAATGAGCTCTGACATGGGGACCCATCACTCACAAACTTATCTCCTCTATGTCTGAGGTTCTTTGTCTATAATAAAGCAATAGTAATAGAACCTCTGTCTCAATATTACTGGGAACATTAAATGAAATTTTGTATATAATCCACTTAGTACAAGGCATGTCACAGAATATGTGTTCAATCCATGACCTTTTCTTAGTCTTAATTATTAATAGGTTCTTGGATTCCATGGCTGACCTCAGTGGATATTCTCCCCACAGGGATTCCACAAGGAAGCCATTTTAAGTATGACCTGAAACCTTCATTTACTCAAATTTGCAGTATTATATCACAGTCCTTCTGTTCCTCTCTTTATTTGACATGTAAGAAAAAAAATCTCTCAATCTGAAAGAAGGAGAAACTGAGGCACAAAGTGAAGAAACTATTTGTTGACACAATATCTCCCCCACAGGGCTAAGAATCAAGCCCGGTTCAGTGTATTTTTCCTCAGCCCATCCTCCCTGACACCATAATAGAACATACATAATATTGCAGTTTTAAGGAGGAAGGTGCATTTCCACCACCCCCCCCCCAAAAAAACAATATTTCATGTGAGGAAAAATAAATATGCTCGCCAGTCATCAGCATGTGATTTCAAGAGGTCCAACCATCCGGCTGTCTTCCCAAATAGAAGGATAGTGAACTAAGAGTGTGGTTCATGTCCTTGAGGAAAAGGAGGCTCTGAAATCTGAGACATCACGAACTCTTCTTGGACTACACACCAGCTGAGATCTGCCTTCTCATCCACTTGGTTCATGGACAGGCAGATGGTAGCTCATTTACTGAACTCTTCTAATGGCTGGAACTGTTCTTCTCCCTTTCACTGTGCAAATAGACAAATAACAAGGAAAAACTATAACATTACAGATAGAGGAGAATAAGAAAATAAATAGATAAATAACTTTGGGAATCAGAATCAATTCAACTCAGTCCCTGACAACTTTTGACCCCACACATATTCCTGGATTCTTTCATTCCATAGACATGTATGAGCAGCTGGCTCGTGTTCTAGGGCTGGGAGGTAGGTGAGGAAAGGTGCACAGGGAAGAGGACACAGAAGTCTTGTCCTCAAGGGGCTGCAGCATGACCTACCTTGAGCCCTTTAAGATCTTCAGTCACCAAACAGAAGCTCATACCTGTTCCCTGGACCTGAATAAAATGAGGACTTCCTATCTACTCTCATTCAATTTTCACTATATTCTCCACAGACTCAAGGAACCACATATGGGTTTCTTTTGTTGTCCACCAAAAACAATAATTTAGACATGAAGAAATTCTGGTTTGAGGATCACCAGTTCAATCCATCCAGACGTCTACACTGTAGAGAAATTTTTAAATTTCCTGTCTTTTTTTTTTGTAAGAAATAGAAAATATTCCATGTATGTGTGTATGCAGCATTTTATTTAACAAACTAATGTTTGTAATTTGATATCATAGTGTGTTCATTTAAATTTAAAAGAAGATTAAAAAAAGGAAATTACAAAGAGATGGAAGAAAGATGAAAGGTAATAGAGATGGAAATAATAATAAAGGAGGGAAAAATATGGAGAAACAGAGAAACTGGGTATGCTCTGAAAAGAGTTCTAATCAGAGGGCTTTCCTCTGAGGACCTGGGTCATGGTCTTCTGCGAACTTCAGTGCATTGGGATGCTGATCAGCTAGTCTGCTGCTCACTGTCCCAGGATTCTGTTGCTGGATGACATGATTTCAAAGCATCTCCACTGACTGTATTAACCAGAGCAGCCCACCTAGGGATGGCAAGATTTCCTCCACTGCAATAGTGAAGAGAACCACAACAGCCAGAAAACTCGAAGGGTCTGAGGCTTCAAGTCTTGTTAGGCCGTCTTCTCTTGAGGACGTAGACAGTGTCTCCGAAAATGACTGTAAAAAAAAAAACCAAAACCCAAAAAAACAAAAAAAAACAAACAAAGTCCTCGAAACAGGAGAAGCTAAATAAGACATGAATGAAAAATGACACCACCCAACTCTCATCGCCCCTGCCCCAACACACACACATACCCACAGATACATGCTTCTGTCTAGAGTGTTTCTCACCCCTGCAACTTGCTCTCTCCACCATCAACCTCAATTTAGTTTCCAAATATGCATTGGTGTTCAGAAATATTGTAACTCCTAATTTTTATGTAGGAAAAAGAAATGTACTTCTTTCAATTACTGTATCCTGTAGTAAGAGTTAACGAGTGAAATTAAGCGAGTTTCTAACACAGGTTTTCATTAGGCCTACCTGATGTGACAGTTGCAAATAATCTTTTCATCCATGTTGTCAGATTCCTGACACCCTCCAAAATCATGAAGCACAAATGGCTTGTTAAATATAACAATATCAAATTTGTTAACCTCATAACTCTCATTAGCTATTTATCTGTAGGCATGGCTGAAAATCAATGAAATCTTGGTTCTATTTCCGGCTGACCTAAAGAAATCCCACCTCCTCTTAAAGACCATCTGTGAATAATGGGAAACTCTGCTGGCGTCACCCAGAATCCACTCTCTCGATTCCCCACATCACTGCATTCACTATGTAACATCTATCATTTATGTATTTTATTTGTGTAAGCCCCAAGTAGCTCTGTCTTTATTTCCCATCAAAATACAAACTCCTAAAAGGCAGGGGCTTTTGTCAATTATAAAGAAACTGGCACTGTTTCACTTGGAAACCATGCATCAAAACATTTGAGGATCAAAAATCGTAACTGAAGGACCTCTAGAGTGCCACTCTATACTTCTATCCTTCAGTTTATGATTTATCTACCATTTACTGAGGACCTAAACTAGGATTTTGCACCTTGATCTTTATACGGTTTTAGGCTCATTGCAGTGCTTAGCACAAAGCATAGTGCCTTATTTGTACAAGCATTTGTTGAATGAATAAATGAGTGAATGAATAACAAATTGTTGATGATTGATATGTTTATAGAACTATTATAGGGTTGTTTTTCTGTGTTTGGTTGTGTTTGTTTGTTATTTTAATATATCTGCTCATAGAGTGTGACATTATTACCCCAATTTACAGATGAAGAAACAGGACTAGAAAGATCAAGAGAACTGCCTAAGTGGAAAAGCCGTCTCTCAGATACCTGCCCTCTGATTTCAAATGCATAGCTCCTTTGCCTCCACACAACTGTCCATCTGAAATAATACCATTGAATCTGATAACCCAGGTCCTTTTAGAGAGTGCTGCTGCACTTGTAATCCACTTTATGACTGTGACTTCCAGGAACTTGTCTTTTTATTCCTTTTTACTGCCCTTGTACTGCTCTATGCTGTCTTCAGTTCCAAAGAAGGTTTCATGTAAGGATAGGAGATTGCTATCTTCTGGAGCCAGCCAGCTAGAAATAAGGCATCATTTCTCATGACCCTTCATAATGTAGTCCAACTCCACTAAAAACACCCCTCACTCAGCAGCATGACCACTCTCACCACCTCTGTGAACACATGATGGGCCCATCTACGTAGAGCAGAGAGAATAAGTCTACTTTGGGGTAGAATGACTTAACTACAGGCAAAAAATCACTGTTGACAAGGAAGAAGTGCTTATTTGCACCGAATAACTTGGAACTATTGCTCCTTCACAGTTGGAAAGTACTTTTGTGTGTGCATGTCTCCAGACAAATTTATCAAACAACCTCACTTAGTTATAAGAATAAATCTCTTAAATTTTTTTGTGAAGTTATTTCTAACATTTTCTCAATATCACTAATCATCAGGGGAATGCAAATTAAGACCACAATGAGATACCACCTCACACCTGTCAGAATGGCTATCATCAATAAATCAACAAACAAGTGTTGGCGAAGATGTGGAGAAAAGGAAACCCTCATGCATTGTTGGTAGGATTGCAAATTGGTGCAACCACTATGGGAAACAGTGTGGAATTTCCTCAAAAAATAAAAAAATAGAACTACCATATGACCCAGCAGTTCCACTTCTGGATATTTATCCAAAGAAATCCAAAATGCTATGTGAAAAGATATATGTTCATTGAAATGTTATTTACTATAGCCAAGATATAGAAGGAACCTAAGTGTCCATCAAAAGATGAATGGATAAAGAAGAAGTGGACCATATGATTTAATTTATATTTGAAATTTAAAAAACAAAATCAACCAACAAACAAACAGAAACAAACTCATGGAACAAATTGATGATTGCCAGATGGGAGGTAGGTTGGAGAATGGGTGAAAACAGTAAAGGGAATAAAAGTACAAACTGGCAGTTATAAAAATAGTCATAGGGATGTAAAGTACAGCATGAATATAGTCGATAATGTTTTAATAACTATATATGGTGTCAGATGGGTACTAAACTTATTGGGGTGATCACTCGTTATGTTATATAAATGTCTAATCACTATGTTGTACACTTAGAACTATTATAATATTGTATATATATCAACTGTAACTGAAAACTATTTTAAAAAGAAAAAATATGTCGGATGTATTAAAATTCTAGGATTTATTTAAATTTTTACTCTTGAATTAAGAATATTTTA